>NC_034418.1:8999097-9029097 GCF_002078875.1 Numida meleagris | reverse complement strand
TTATAATTATTTGGTGCTGCCTCTAATTCCTGTGGTTCCTCTAAAAACTTCTGGAATGCATTCATTTTCCTTATCATCGATGTCGGGCAAGAACTTTTCTTAAGTTAAAAAAAAACCCGATTCTGATCTGAGCTAAGTTGTTCCAGCCTCCGTATTGTCTGATACATTCCATTTTCATTTGTGCCAAATTTCAAAATATTAAAAAGAAAAAAGCTGACAGCAGCAGCTACCAGAAATCGCACACCCGCTTTCTTCCTTTAGAAACGTCACCCAAGCACATGGTACATAGCAGAGTAGGCAATGCTTGCACTGCCGTTTTCTGTGCTTTCTTGTGAGTGAGGAATGCTCTACAAACTGAAGTGCAGTAAATAAATTAAAAGACCAAAGTGCACAAAAAGCCCATTATTTGTTAATAACTTCTGCGTTCCAGGGTCTCTGGAACTGGCTGGAAAATGGACTCCATTACATTATGTTTAAAACTTGGCATCATGCACTTATAAACCTGGAGAATTCCTAACAATAAAATCTGAGCACTGAGATGAGCCAAAACATATTCTTTCTTCAATAAAATGATAGTTAATGCATTATATTGCTCCTATAAAATTTCCAAAATGGTTAAAGTGTTTATGAACATTCCCTTTATATTTCATTTCCTGTAAAGTGTCCATTCTTGTCTTGTCCAGCCCCCATTAAGTTAACCTGAAAAAGGTTGAGTCCCTTTGTTTCAATGATTTGTGATGTGATGTTGCTGCTCATATTTCACTTAGTGTTGTTTAAATTGCCAATCACAGATCTTGCATTCTATCTGCTGTCAGCTCGGTTTGGATTATCACCTCGGATGTGGGATTCAGCGTGTTTAGTGTGTGGTGAGCACTTCCACGTTCCATTTTATAAAATCACATTTTATAATGAGAATGCAAATGAAAGAAAAGCTGTGTGAAATGGCTATAGATGAGTTGCTTGTCAAAAATGTTTTATTTTACGAAAAAAAAGATAGCTTACTCAACAGGGTAATGTACTGCGTGTCCTCGATGGACTCCTCTTCTGAGTTGTGGCACATGGCCAGATAGGAAGGTAGCACATCTTCATTGTCGCTGGTTCTCATTCTAACTGCTGAAACAACTCATGCAGGTTTTGACAGCTTTTTATATATATACATATATATATATTTACATAAACTGCTTTATTGCAGTAGCATGTTTGGAACAGAAAATATACATGTTAGGTTATGAAAAGACTTTTTTTGGAAGACCCTATATGCTTTTTCTTCTTAACAAAGCATAGAGATAATATTTCCAAAGAGAACTTTAAAACTTCCTTTATTATAAAATATGAATCAAAACACAATAAAAAGAGTCATTATCTCTTAGTCAGCAGAGTGCTTTCAGTAGTGTGCCATGTTGAATGCGTGCAGAGAGATCATGACTGGAAGATGAAATTATCCCTACTGAAGGGTACTAGAGATCTGTACAAAAATAACCTTTAATTAGATTTAAATATGACATGTATTCACTTTGCTGACTTTGGCTTTTATTGATTCTTTATAATGTGTTAAAAGTATAGGGCGATATCTCACATCACCTTAGGTAGGACTTTATGACTGCCTCAGGTCTCATTGTTAATGCTCTTACAGCTATTTACCTCTGTCAGTAATGAACAGGCTAATGGGTCAGCAGACTTGACTGTGCGCTGATCTCTCCGGATGATTTTCATTCTGTCTTCATCTGCAGCTGGCTTTTCCACGTGGCCTAAGTGATCTGAATGTCCTTGCACGTAGAATAGTTATCAGGTATATATAATGAGGCAATCAGAAAATTGAAGTCGTGTGTGGAAGAAAGACCATCCAGTTTTTATAGAAGTACACGTACTATGTGCAATACAGCATCCCTCATAGAATAACTTTGTAAGGGAAAAAAAAAAATGGCAATAAAATCTTGGTGGTTACAGGGCAGATTTTCAGCATAGTCCATCATCCGCAGCTGGAGCTCCATTCTAACACAGCAGAATTTCTACCTGTGCTCAGATACTGTTTGTCAAAACACATCCAGATTCCCAGAGGACTCAGCAGTTTGGGTGCTAAGCATGTATAGAAATACAGTCGTCAGTGTCACAGTAAGAAGAGATGGACATCAAGCGCTCCGGTAAATTCTTATTTTACTTTGGTGAACAGAAGTCTCTGTTGTTTTTTAACCTAATTATATGTGCTAAATACCTGAATATTTGACCTGAATATTTGAGAGCTCTTGAAAATCCTGCTTTAAAATATTTCCAGTTCAGCGGTGATCAGCCAAAACAGATTTCAATTTAATTTTTAATTAAGACTTATTTGTTATGTACAGTATTAACTTGCAACACTTTTTTTAATTAAAAAAAAAAGATGTTATCTTTATAGAATTGACTTATTTGGAAACTTAACATAAGCTTTCAAGCCCACAGAAAATATGGTGATGCGTTTCTGTTTAAAATATATTTTAAAAAGTAATTCCCTGTAAAATGTCTTTGCAAGACTACATTAGAAATAATTTTGGATGTTTTAGATAAGAACCCTTTTAATCCCTGACCCTGAAATCTGGCTATAGAAATGCTGGTGGGAATACTGCTTTAGTGCTGCTCAGTATTTCAGCCGTGCCTTTCCCATGTCACCTGGTTACTGCTCTGAAAACATCTGGGTGAAATGGACAAACATTGTGGTGCTGTGTATGAGGTAGCCTTGGTTCTGTGTATCAGAGCGCCCGCTGATTTCAACCAGCTTTCTGGACATGGTAGGGACTTGGAACATTAAAATTTTATCGGTGAATGAGCTTTGGGGTAGTTTTGCTCATCATAATAACTGAAAAATTTAGTTTTTTAAGAAGCATCTTTCAAGACAATCTTTATTGAGATAACTACTGGGTTTCTTTCAGTACAGAACTGTTCTGTGTATTTTGCATAGATGTTCTTGCTTAATCCACACAAGGACTATGCTTTGAGCTGCTATTACACAGAATGGTGTTAAAAGTGGTTTAGCAGGCATTGGGAATGGTTACCCTGGAGGGGTGGTGTGACCAGGCCACGCTTCTGCAGGAATGGGACAGAAGTACAGCTTTTTTCCCAGTAGTTATGGATTAAAAAAATATATATTACAAACTCATCTGTGCGTTTCACATACCACACGTGCTGAGTGAGATTTCCAGACATTCAGCTGAAGGTTTTCAAAGAGGAAAGGAAATGAATTTAAGAAAGAAATAAAGGAAAATAAAACAACAGCAACAACACAAATCCTCTTGTATTGGAGGTTTCAGGCAAGTAGTGTGAAAACCTAAGACTTACACTATAACACTATAAGAGGGTCTCTTATAGTGAATGAGTCTGAACTCAAACCCTTTGCTGTTCTGACAGCTGGTAGTGCTGTACATGGAGCTGTGGGGTACTGGTGTCAGATGCTTACTGCTGCAGAGGTGGTTGGCTGTACCTGATGTTGATCAACTGCTTTGCAGTAGCAAAAATGAAAGTCAGATGTGAAAGAGAATGGAGGAGAGAGAACTGTGTGTGCAGAGCTGGAGAGAAATGAAAGATAAAAAGAGAAAAGTGGAAGATGGGAAGGAAACTGGAGAGGAATATGTTTAGAGGAGACAAGAAGTGAGAGGAGAATGTGAATGTTAACCTTGTAGGAGACAGTAGGTGATGGGGATATGTCCCCACAATAGGAGAAATTACCCCAAATCGTACCCAGTGTGACCCTAGTTCAACCAAAGGTAGAAATAAGCACTGACAGAAATCTGTGCAAATCCACAAGACTAGAAACATGAGGGCAAAATTGCAAAGAAAGAATCCTCTTTTATCTGAAGTTCCATAATTACCGTGTGAGATAAGTTCCCAAAGGAAAAAAGAGCTTCCTTTTTACCTAAAGAGAAAAAGGAAATGTCCTCCTTTAGTTAAAATGATTACAGCTGAGTGTTGAAGAAAAACACCAAGCATTTTGAGACTCAATAAAATCATACGAATCAGCAACACCAGGAGAAGTGTCTGAAAGGTGATTTCAGTTTCAAGGATGTAAATGTACTTCACTGCTGAGGTTTAGCCACTCTTGGTCATTTGGGATGTGAGTGGGAACTGATCTCATTTAGGAAATCATTGAGAGGGGATCAGTCTGAGGACTTGATTCTATCTTATCTCAACACACCATGGTTAATAAAGGAATGTAATTATTATGTTTTCTGGGATGTACCCTCATCTGAGGCACTGTTAAAAAACGTTAAAGGACTAGTTCCTCAAAGATGTTTAAGCACCTTTCTCCCATTGATTTCAATAAAATGAGGCATCTTAAGTGCCTTTAGAAATCTGACCTTAAGTGTCATCAGGAAAAAGCAAAGCAAAAGATAAGCAGGTTCTAAAAGAATAACAAGGGACTGCAAGCGTATGATTCTGGTGTGTGCTTGGTTATTGCATTTTATATGGGTGGGACTTCTGACATAAAAAACCAAATAAAGCTACAAACAAATTATCCCCAGCTAGGCTGCATAAAGCATCAAATTGATATCCCCTCCATGCAGTCCATCTCACAGACATCTTTTACAAAATGTGCAGTATGGAATGAGATGGGGGGAAAAAAAAAGAAAGCAACAACAAGAAAACAACAAACCCAGCTCTATCCTCTCTGCCTCCTTCAGCCTCCTGCCACAGCCTCCTCCCAGCGCCAGGCTTGCCTCTCCCTTCCCCAATGCACTTGGTGAGCTGGAGGGCCTTGTTCACCTGACTCTGCTTGACAAGCAAACAGTTGGTCACAGTCCTAATTACAGATGCTTTTCTTACACAAACGTATTCCTTCTGTTAGAGGAAGACGCCACGCTCTCAAGATTAGCCTTATCGAGAAGGTGCAGTGTGTATGACACAGTCCCAATGTGATAAATAGATAGACAGTAGCACACAGATGTTAACGTTTTTTTCCTTTTTCAGAAAAATCCTGGACTAGAAAATATCATGTTGGTTTGTCACTATCTTGTCAGGTTTGTTGCATTTTAATACAAAACAGAAAGGGAGAGAGAAGGAGCTCGCCTTGCTGTTTATATTTCTTTCATGGTTGAGCCAACCATACGGCTTACATATTTCTTGATAAATAGTGCTCAGCTACTTCTCTCTGGTATAAAGCAAATGAAAACAAACCCTCCACAGATAACAATAATTCCCAAAGAAGAGATTTTCAAATTTAAAGGCTAAACTAAAATTTAAAACGATTTTCCTAGATTTCCGACCTAGATTCCCTGTCTTGCTCTCAGTGCATTTGTCCTTTTAAAGGAACCAATATGTTTGTATAACTGATGCGAAACAAGCTTGACTCCAAAAAGATTTAACTTAATATCTGGCTAAGCATTCAGAGGGTAGTCCATCTGTAGAATGTACATTAAGGACCCTGGCTGGAGCGCAGCTAGTCATGTATGATATCAGGCACACAAATGTGACGTGATGCCCATATACTCTTGAGCATAATTCAAAGTGCCATGAAGCTCTATGGGTAGAGAAACTATAAACACAGTTGTCACAAACGAGAAAGAGTACAGAGTTACATTCAGACTAAAGAGTGAAGAAGCATTAGAACCAGCCATCATGTCTTAATGAAATTGTTAATTAGGATATTATGGAACGCATAGCTAAAAGATAGTATCTGTCCAGTAACCTTGCAGCATGCTTTTACTTAACTATTTCTTCACCAAAATCTAAAGCAGACTCAAACAAGGTGAAGAAAGCCCTTTGCAAACATATGAAGATAATCAAAATGACGTTACTTTTTTTCCACAGTGGATTTTTTAGATCTTTTTTTTTCCTTTCTAAACAGACCAGCACAGAACATGTGATTATCTACTGCTTATAGGAATAAGTACACGTTTAATCTACATAATCATCAGTCTTTCTTTATGTAAAAATGATTAGTAAATAGGGTTTTTAAGCAACTGTTTAGATTAGACATTGGCATCGTAGATTAACTTATTTCTAAAACACTTGATTTTATCACTCTGCCTAATGATTTGTCCCATGATTTATTGGCTAATATGATGAATCATGTTAGATTTATTGTTTATCCTATAAATAGTGCAACAAATCATTAAACAGTGATAAAACCCAGCAGTTTCACAAGAAAGTCTACCTGTGTTATCTTTGTGTACAGCGTGATTAAGGTTTACACTAATTTGATCGTTCTCTCTATTTTTACTTTTATCAGGTGAATAGGCATCTTTGTTTAAATTAAATGATTTTGGAAAATAATGGTGAAGTCATAATCACATACTCTGGCTGTATTTATTTTATACAGAAAAATAAAGCCTAGTATTTGATGGATGGTAAATCCGTAAATTTATTCACGATAATAAATGTGATATGCTTTGTGAGAGATTTTAAATATAATGGCTTTTTTTTTTTTGTATTTTAGCATGTCAGTTATTCTTTTCTTGCTATGGTTTCATGATGTACTTGACAAAAATGTTGCTTTTATCCTTTTTAGAGATCTGAGCCCATCTCATTTAGTAGCTTAGCTGAAAGGATACAGTGTGGGAGACTAGAGAACTGAATGTATGAAATTTGGCATTCAGATAATGGGAGTGGTCATTTCTGTTCTTGAGACATAATGGCTTCTCTTGCTGCAGATATAGCTAGGTCTGTCTGTATACATTAGGGATGAAAGGACAGAAAATAGAAGTAATATTCTTGAAAATTTCCCGAGGTCATTGGTGGGTTGGGATAGGCGCAGTAATGATGATAACAAATTATGCGCTAGCAGATTTGCAGTGTTGTAAATTGAATTATTTGGACTCTAATGGTCAACCTTTCTTGCTATCTGAGCCATTTACCTTCTTTTGATCTCAGGGCAGAGCCACACCGTGGTGTAGAAAACCTAGTCGTGCATTCATTAGATCTGTCCTTACACACACGGTACTCCAGCAGTACCTGGTCATGTAGGGCATGCTCAGGACAACTGCTGAGGAGGTTCAGAATCCAGTATGCTCTGGCAGTGCCAGTCTTTTGTTGTTCCTTAGAACTGGTAAAGAACAGCTGTGCTATACTCACAGGTTTGGTTATTGATATCTCATTACCTTTGTCACAGGTCCTGCGTGTGCATCCCAGGCTCTCTGACCTGCCTTCCTCTGCCAGCTGTTGTGTGGCTGCTCACTCCTTACAAGCCTGCACGCAGATCAGCAGAATCTGTGGAGCCAGACTCTGAATGAGCATCATCTCCAGTGATCCAGAAGGCTTCACAGCAAGCAGGAGAAGTCTTGCTCCTTGTCACTGTGATGAGAGATACAGGAAGCAGGTATCCATATGTGGCATGGCTGAACAAAGTGAATGTGCCTTTTTCGTTAACTAGATGAGCATCTCTCTCAGTGCCCTGTTAATAATTCCTCCTGTCTTATTTTCAGAGGGAAAACACCACAGTGCTTAAGGTGCACTGTATGGAATAAGACATTGTTTCTATGTTTTAGATGCTTGTTGTATTTGTAGAAGAGTATTGAGCACAGCTTGCTTGTGGGCAACTAGAATTTTAAAAAGGTGTGGAAATACTATATGAGTCCTTTCTATATTAGTCCAATCTCACTGCCTCTGGCCTCTTTGTTAAGTTACAGATAATCCCCCTCATGGAAGAAATAGGGAAAACAAATATGAGATTTTGAAGGCTAGAAAAAGCAAAACTTAAGGGAAAAACTAGCAGTGTTTGTGGATCAGCCTGGAAAAAGTGAAGTTAACTGAAACGTAGGCAGTAAATGAGATGGCTGTTTAGGATTGTGGCTCTGATGTGTCCGATTATTAAATTCAGGAATACAGTCCTAATGACAGAAATCAGCAAAGAAAATGTGTTTTATGTGTGCATGTGTAACTGTGTGTGTTTGTGTATTGCAATCTTGTCCTTCGGTGCGGTGCTCTTCCTTGGAGTAATGGACCTTAGTTTGCATGAGCAGAGGAAGCAAAGCTGTCAGTCATCTGTTAAGTCTCCAGTGTAATCCCAGGCAATGCTACCACTAATTTCCCTCCAGACAAGTCTTTTTAATCCTTAGCGTATTTCCAGAGAAATATTTTTGTTTTCCTCAGGGGAATCTCTTGGGAAAGTTTCCTGGGAATTCCTCTAGATCTGCAGGTAGAACCTGCACGGAAAAGGAGGGAAATAGAAAATGCTGGATTAAAGGAAAGGGGCTGTAAAGGAATACATGTTTACACAGAAGGAGGAAGTGGTTTATTACACTAGGCCAAACATCTAGACAGGCCCTGTTTTATAGATGCTGACATAGGCTTATCTCAAACCATGTTAAAGGTTATAGCACTGATGGCTTAGAATCTAGGAAATTGATATTCCTACAATGAATGTGTCAATCTCTCACATTGTTAATCTGTGTAAATAAATCCCTTCAGAAAAAATAAGATTGCATTGCATTGAGTCATTTGCCATAATCTCTTTTAATTTGATTTTGATTTATAGCTATCCTGTTGCATTAGAGCTTTTTGAAAAAGTTTTAAGGTAAGTAATTATCCTCTCCCTCTGGGTGATACAAAGTTTTCGAATTGGCAAGGATCTATTTCTCTTGTATGAAATATAACTTGCAAATATTTTTATATTATAATTACATTCTGCCTTTATCTTTCATATCATTTGTTCATCTTTCATCCCGTACTTTCCAACTGCAATGTCACTGATTGATGCAATAAGTGCAGTTAATTTTACTTCTGAATTTTAGGAATGGATTTGTCAATCAGTACTATTCACTGGAGTATCTTAGTAACTGTCTCTAATTTTTTAGCTTTTCTTTCTGTTTTACTTATTAATTTAGAAGTGAAAGTTCTCTAACAGCTACCTGTCATTGTGAATTTTGGTGTTCATAAATGGAAGGATGAGTGCCTGTTTGCATCCCACACTGAACACAGCCCTAGTTTGACAACAGTGATAGTTGGTAGGCTGCCATGATTAGGTCCTTGCTCTTACCTCATTCAGCGGGCAAAATGCTGCAAAATAGAACATGCTGCATCTTCAAGTGATAAAAGCACACAGGGAGCATGGATAACGAGGAATGTATGCTTCAAATCGGAGAGATCAAATTAATTCTGTGAGAGGACTGGATTGCATAAACACTTTGCATATGCCAGATATCTCCATATAGGACACGATTCCCCCTTATTCAGAGTAGATTCTGCTAGTGTCAAGAAGAGGTTTACAGAAAGATGTACATTATCATCATCAAATAGTAACTAATTGTTTAGTTAACACCATTATTATTTCATATACCTGCATTACCTGATGGGGAAAAAAACATTAACTTTAAAAACACTGTGGTGTGCTCTGTATATTTCCTTGTTTGTTGTCCTTTCAGTTCCCCATCAGCTTTTAACATCAATCAACAAATTCATTCTTTCCCAGATGAATAATGAACCCCTGATCACTGTCAGGGTAAGTACCTAGAACAGGTAAATTAAAATGGTAACACAATTAACCTAATTTTTTCCATGTGTATAGCTCTATCAGTTCTGCCCTAGGGCAGGAGCTCAAGCTGTCTGATATCCACTTGTTATGTAAGGAGACCCTTCCAGACCCTGGCCTTCCCTACCTGTGTGTGTGACAGCTCTGTGTGTTAAGCTTGTAATTCAGAAAGATGATCCCTTTTTTTCCATACAGCCAGAATTATGGGCTTGACATCACAATGAAGATAATAAGAACTGACTGTCCTAAATTGGACTTGTATTCTTAGTGCTTTTTTGGCAACATCATTCCCATCCCACAGAAAGAGACTACATTCCATTTCTGGTTACTCAGCGTCAGTATTGGGGAGGATGTGTCCCAAGTGCAGCGGCCTCCCAGACATCTACAGTGATGCAATGATGAACACAACTGTCTGGACACTCTCTCCCCAGTAATCCCTGTGCCCTGGTCCCCCAGTAGGTGGCTGGATGCATCCGTTTTTTCCCCGGAGATGGAAGCTTTTGTTTGTATGCAAACCCTGCTCCCTCTGCAGCTTGGTGGGGGCATTCTTTGAAAATAAAACAAGCTGGAAAGTACCATTACAACATGTCAGCCCTGAGGGTTCTTCAGCACCTTTATCCAGTAGCTTGCTAGAAGTCTTCATTTCAATTACAGGACCTTCTGTTGGCTGCTGGCGTGTCAGCCATACTTAGGCTTCTCCAAAGCTTCCCAAACTCAGCTTCCTCCTGGCTTCAGGCTCTAGCAGAGTTTTTTGTTGTCTATTAACATAAGCCTGAAAGATTGCTCTCTGAAGCTTTGTTCAGGGCCACAAAACAACATTATAACTCTTTGGCTAATCACTAGAGGACCAAAAGCCAGGATGCAACCTGCCCAGTCCCACTGCTCCTCCACGTGATATCCAGGTGGTAGTTGTATTCTGTTCACATGCAGTTTGAGCTCTTTTTTTCCCTTCATGAAAGTAGGGATAGATTTTTATTAAATATCCAAGTGAGTTCTAGCTTTAAGGATGATATGCATTTAATGTGGCTCATGCTATATTATTCTTGCTTAACTTGGAGCTTTTGATTTAGCATTCTAGTTTATCTGCGGTATTCCATAGGGGATATTGTTGGTTTCCAAATCTTTTGTCAGAGTAATTGAGCATAACATCTTTGCAGGTTTGTGTTTCAAAAGATGCATTATCTTTTCTTGTCCATTTGTTCTATCTGAGCTATTCAAAACTTTTAGCTTTACAGATCCTAAGAAAGAATTTGAGTTTTAGGGCTGATAATTTGTGTTTCTGCTGAATTTGCAACTCTGCATGTGATGATTAATACACCTCTCCATAAATAAGTAAGAAAAGATGGTATCTGTAAATTGGTAACAAAACAGAAGAATTTCATTAAATTCAGTATTTTGCAAAAGACTTCCATCCTCTTAGTTCTTTATAAATTAAACTTCATCCATGTCTGGCTGGCTGAGGAATGAATGTCACATACAAGATATCTCCTTTAAATATCTTCCTGAAAGTAATCTATATGATTTACAACATATTGCAATTAACACTGACCTTTTGTCTGCTTCAAAAGAATGTGAGAAACAGTTCTTCTGACATCAAAGAGATTTTCTAAATTTCCAAAAATATTCCTGATGAAAGTTGTTCTGACTAGGAAAAATATGTCACCTTTATTTGAAAGTCACAGCATGCTTGATGGATTGTCTGCCTCTTTCCTAACCTTAGCTCCTGCACAAAACTGGATTTAGAAAGAAATTTGCAAACATAATCTTTTAGAAAATGCAGATTCTTGTAGGTAAAATTAAGAACATAGAGAAAATTTCTCTATTAGTGCTTTCCTGAACAGTCACCTTTGTGGAAAGCAGATAAAGGACCGTGAATAGGATCAAATCATTTAACGTAGCTGAAAGTAGAGTCCAGCTTCTCTTTATTTGCTTTCTCCTTGCACTTCACTACTTTGGTCCCTTTCCAAGGGTTGGGAAGGCTTCCCTGGCCAGTGTCCTGCTGATATGAGCCAAGCTGAAATGGTGTCACACTGGGCACTTGGTTGGAGCAAGCTCTCCCTGTGGCAGCCCTGGCTCAGCATCGTGGTATTAACTGTGAGGGTGGGAGAGGGGAGGAGGGATCAGAGCACGAGTTAGGCCAGCTGCCAGCCACACTAAAATTACTTCTGTAACCACTCCAATATGTGTACCAGAATTTAGGGACTCCGATATATTCAGACAGAACAGTTTTACACAAAGGGTAGTTGAAATACGGTCTGGAACAAACTGCCGAAGTCAGCATTAGAAGCAAATAGTGTAAATCAGTTCAAGGAGGAGTTTTGGAAGAAGGCAGCGGGAAGAGCACAGAGCTACTAGCTAGAAGTTCAAGTTTCAGATGATGAAATGCAGATTGATTTGTATTTCCTGAGGTTATGAGGGCAGGTCTTCATGGACCGTATCATCCTCTTTGAGCTGTTAGAAGTTCATATGTACATTCGTGCTGTGTTTCATTCTCTTTCAGTTCAGTGATATTTTTTCCCCCTCTTTCTCCTACAGACTCACTAGATTTGCTGAATGTAATGTGTACCACAGAAACTCTGATTTCCAGCAACTGGGCAAACTTCACTGAAGCCAGTGCAGTCGTTTAGTTACAGTGATGTAAGGAAGTACACGTTTCAGCTTATAGGCATATATATTTGTATGCACTGTGCTGTGTTATCTCTTAAGAAAGACATCCAGACTATGGTGTAATATTTAAGTCTGCACTGTTTTGATATTGAAATCTGAACTATGAAATCAAGTGTTGAAGTGCTGTAGGAATTTCAGGATGCCACTGGTCCCAGCATTGCCATGCTGCTGTAATGAGAGCTGTGCATCACAGAAGGGGCAGAACAGAAACCTGAGGTGGGGAATGCAAAATTCACGTGACAGAATTTCCATGTATTTTGTTCCTGCGGCCAGTAACATGTGAGTGTGACAGAGTCCTGAGCTAACTTCCCAGCCCTACAGGACTCCTTATAAAAGACTTGGGAAAGCAGCAGTGGGCCTGATTTGCAATGTGCTGTTCTCCATAAACTTCATGACATGTCAGCGTAAGCTGAATTCATTCCATGTCTTGCTGGATCAAACCCTGTATTGCATTTTTACCAATTTTTTTTTCTGAAAACTAGATAAACACCTAGTTTGTTTAGTAATGACACAGATCATCATTACTACTATTATACAAGAAAAGTGGCTTGTATTTTATTACAATTTTCAGTTTCAAAATGATCAGTTGTTTTAAGTAACTTGTTTATATTTTGAGTAGAAACGTTACAGACCTACAAGTTCCCCCTTCTTTTTTAATTGCCTTTTGCTGCAGCTCTGATAAGCAAAACAGAACTGTCTTTTGTTTATTTTGATGGAAGAGCCCCATGTACAGTTTCCTATTCAGGCTTCCTGTGGGTTGGATTTCTTGCTTAAAATGCCATTTCTTTTCACTGCGATTTCTGTATTTCTAATACCTTCTGCCTCAGCATAACATAAAAATCCTCTCTATCCACTCAGAACTGTACATATCGATGTAGTAAAAGAGCATAAAATACCTCTTAATGCTTCCTACTTTCTTCCTAAACTCACAGTCCTGTTGGAAATTAGAAGTGAAGTTCCATAGCGAAGAAACATAATAAGAAAATTAACTGAATGTTTGTAAATGGCCAGAAAGGCTTGGTTCTTGCTTCACAGAAATTCATAACCTGGGCCAGCACAATCTCTGTTCCCTGCTTCTCAGATGTGTGGGTATTGTGTTTAAAGCCCAACAGAGCAGTAGCAACAAGACGGAGCTGGCCTTACCGAGCCGTAGCAGCTGGATGATTGGATCCCATTTCCCACAGGTTTTGAAGTCTGCAACTGAAAATGTCTTGTAACTCTATTAGGAAAGACCTACGGTGATCAATAGAACCAACAAGGCCACACGAGTATGTCTCAGAGCACAATGAAAATTGCACATCCCATGCTGCTCAAGGGACTTAATATTTTTCAGTGATTTTCTCACCCCATCCCTTGCCCATGTTTACAGAACAGTTGTCTGGTGCAGCTTTGCTATGAAATGTAGTAACTGGACCTGGTTCTTTATTGTAGTTACCCCCAAAAATCAGCTCTGTACATTTCCTAAGGTTTCTAGTAATTCAGATTTAAAAAAAAAAAAGAAAAAAAAAAAAAAGAACATATCTTTAGTTTTTTAAAGATTGGTTTATATTTTGAAGTGGCATTCTGCAATTTTAAAGACCAGGATGTCTGCGCTGGTGAGAAAAGAGGGCAGTAGTCCCTTACCCATCCCTCTTGTTTAAGATGAGGAGCAGAGGCCAGGGGCAGGGGTTTGGTTCTGTTGGAGCTGGCTGGTGCTTGACCCACAGGTTCAATGCCACAGAGAGGTCCGCGTGCTGTTTGCTCCCCACATGCTCTAAGCTGGGTAGACCTGAAACAAAAACAGTATTGAGATTGGGATTTATCTACATGTCTGACTGGAACAGCATTTTTATGGTTTCATATATTGACAGTTAATATGGTCTCTTTCTGATAGTAGAGAAGGAACTAGATCCTTTTTTTTATGTATATGTGATTCTAGACCGTCTGTGTATAGGCTGCAACGAAGGACTTGATCCTGCAGATTTAAGCTATGAAGTACTCTTGTAGAAATTAGCTTTGCTTGGATGGACTTTTTCAAAAACTTTAAGAACTGAGTCCAATTTTAGTGACAACTAAGTGACTTCTTGTTCTATTTCATAATTACTTTTAGTTTGCTCTTATGTACTCCCTGTAATATATTGTTATAAATTTCTTCTTCTTTTTATTTTTAATGGGAGAAAAACAAAATACTTGCTTTGAGGTGCACAGGGACTCTTACAGACAGTGTATTTAGCTCAGAGCACATGAAAAAAATGACTATTTGACTAGGTTAGCTTTGGGTACCCTCAGGCTCTTTGAGATTAGTTTTAGATTCATATGCTATGGTCACTCATTGACCAAGCTGTTTTAACACTTATACATATCCAGGGAAGGATCATTTCCCTCAGGCATGGTTTTCTTTCAATCATATTTAGCAAAACCATTAAACACACTTGGGGCTTGCACTGAAGAGAGAAACAACTTTACATACACACAATTCAAAATAATTTTCTTCTTCAGGAAAAAGAAATGACTCTGTTAAGTATTGCAGTCTCAGTTTATCAAAACTTAAGGTTAATACACCCTTAAATGGTTCTGTATAATTCCCCTGCAATTAAATGACTTTCTAGCCATTTTTTGCCAATATTTTTAAAATGGATACAAAGTCACTTTGTTCCTAAGTAAGCAGAAAAAATGAAATAGTTTCTCATCTTTGTGTGCAAGAGTGATTGACAGATGATACAGTAGAGGGATGGGAAGAAAATGTTACATTCATTACTTTTTATCTTTTTAATAAGTAACCAAATATTATTTCCCAACAAATCCTCAAGCCTAAAGTTTTTCAGCTTTGATTTAAAGTGAGCTTCTAAACCACTTTCCCCATGTTTTAGAGTAGATGAGCATCCACAGTAGTGGGTGAAGAGTTTATGCAGAAAAAGGGTGCAAGGTGGAGTGGCTTTGGCTGCCTCTCACTATGGCACTTAGCTGTGCCACGTTTCTGAGCTCACGTGTATCTTCCTTCATGTGCAAAGTCACATTGGCTCCAGCTCTTTGAAATTCAACACAGGAAGAGTAAGCATTCACAGAAAGACTATTTGTAGGACTTGTTACCGGACCCTAAATTTCGAACTGGGAAGTGTTCCCAGATGGCCTATAAAGTGAGTATTTTTGGTTCCTCACCGAGAAAGTCATATTAATTTCAACAAGTTTGTGTGTGTGCTGTCTATGGTTGTATTTCCCTATGCACAGAGTTGCTGTTTGTGGGAGAAAGGGACTGGATTCTTCCTTCCCAAATGACTATCCATTTTGGGTATGCATCTGAGTAAGGACCATCTCCCAAATTATCTGAGAAGTAAGTGATGCGCTCTCCCTTCTGATCTGTCTTAATTCAAATACCATGTCTGACAGGTTTCACTTAGAAGTTCAGACTCACCACTGTGCTTTGACTACTCAAACCAGAGATCTGCAGTGACACTCTCTCTGCTTACTCTGGCTGGCTTTCACTTGAACTCTTTCTACACATAAAGGCATGCATATGAGTTCATCCCTCCCTCCCTTCTTCCTCTGCATGGAGATCACCTGAACTGCTTAAATCTCCTGATTTAATTTTCACTTCTTTTCTGGTAGCATACTTGTGTAATTCCTTAGATTTCTATTAAAGATAATGCAATCTCTATCAGCTCCTTTACAGTTAGATTTAGAATTTTTACAGATGTCTTTTTTTTCAGATAGTATCAGTGACATTTATGTAGAATTGTTATTCTGAAACTGAGCATTTTCAGTTACTGCAGGTATTTACAGTCATGTGTTTTCAACTGTAAATGTGAGGTTAAGAAAGACTTCTTTTAGGTGGAACCAAAACGGATAGATATCCAAGCAGTCATTTAGTTCTGTTTTTTATTTTTTTTCCTCATTTCATGACTGTCTTGATCATTGCAACTGCTAAAACTCAGAATAGATGGTAAATTGCAGACCTAATTTTTGCTTGGTGTTTAAAATGTTATTAACCTGTGATACTCAGCAAAGCTACTTGGAGTTTTAACTTGGTCTTTTTGGACATCATGACACCTTTGAATGAAGGAGTCCTGCTTGAGGTAATCTTGAAACAGCATTAAACCTGTACAACTCCAGGAATAATACTAGTTTCTAAATCTCCTGTGTGTGATGATGTTTCTTCTCTCATCAAAGTACTACTGTTTTTTTCAACTTCTGCTCTTGCTGCATTCTGTCCTAGAGACTGAAGCAAATTTTGGGAAGCGCTCATTAACTTTTGGATGTTTCACTTTCCCAAACTGTCAGATTAACCAAGCTCTTCCTTTGTCAAGGCTTGCTTTGAGCAATTGTCTAAGATCACAGTCTATCTGTTAATATAACTAACTACAGTGCAGTTTTAAGGTCTCTAATTTTAGTCTTCTATTATGCCTCTTTTCAGTTGTGCATCTTGTCATCTTCGGCTATTAGAAATTCTAAATTTCAGCATTGGAAGTGCTAACCTCTTCTAGTAGTATTTCATTAATGCTCTGTGGTTTAATATTTCATTGTACGTAAAAGTCAAGAGACATTACAGTATGAAAAGTGCTGTATAAGTTTTATTGTGTTGTCTACCTCTTGCCTGTTATGTAGCAGCAGTGCTTACTTCCTGTTGATTTTCCAGCAGTGAAAATTAGAGATATTTTTCTTACAGGTAAAATAATTAGTGGTTTAGGTGAAAATGAATACGATTTATGTGTGTTCGGTCATGCAGAGTATCAGGCTGTTTTTTTAACCATATTGTCAGTTTCTGGTGGTTACAAAAACAGATTATTCAGAATTTCATCCTTCTCGCAATAAATTAGAGCATTTGGATTTATGATCTGGAGTCTCCATCGCACACATAGTAGGCTAGAGTAAGCATATTATCTCAGAAAGCCCCGAAATCTCCTGAAAATATTAAATGTTTCAGAGATTTCAGGAAGTGAACTCGAACTGAAGGTAAGCACTTAAATCAGCAGTATTTTATGTATGGTTTTCATTGTCTGTGATGCGCTCTCTGTATGTACACATGAAATAAGTAATGTAGCAAGTCTTTACACCTGAATTTCTTTAGGTGACAAAACTTAGTTCTGTTTATTGACGTGGTCAGCCAATGACTGCACCTTTGCCTACGTACCACATCACTGATTTTTGCATCTCCCAGAGGCAGAATCCTAATATTGTTTTCTTTTCAATTTTCATTATTGAAATCACAGAGTTTAACTCTCTTACTGAAGCCTCCTGATGGCTGCTGTGCTTTCAGATTTTAACTGGAGACATTGTTACTCTGTCCAACTCTACAAAGCATTATATATATTTTTGAGTAGACCACTACTGTTTTAACGTTGGTATAAAAAACAAGTTCCCAGCCTCCTCCAGCACCACCAGCAGTCAACAGAGAATGGAGCTCCTGCAGAGAGCGCCTAAATACACATGGTTCCTTGTTCTGAATAATCCAAAATAGGATCCCTTTCTCTGATTATTCTAGCCTAGAAACAAAGCGACTAAATGTGGTAATCAGTGTTGAGCTCTACAAGTTCTTTGTTCATGTTTCATGACAGTTGACTTCAAAACTGTTAAGTGAACTTCGCTAGGAAAACAGTACTGAGCTATATCTTCTTTAAGACTTAGCATGGAAGTATTGTAGGAAGTCTGAATAAAATAGAGTTCAGGCCAAATTTTTGCCCAATATGTTTGTGTGAAACAGCAATCTGAATTCAGAGACATCTAATTCCCATCAAATTGGGCTTCTAGAAATCAACACAAGGACTAATCCCATGTTATGGAATGGATTTTAATGTTCCCTGCAATTAAAGTGGTTCTGCTTTACATCCAAGCAAAAACTAAGCTTTGGCAATGTGGTGAAACGTTAGAGAATACTCCTCAAATTAGTTACAGAAATTGAATGCCAGGGCAAATTAGAAAGAGGCAGGAGGGGGTGAAATATTTTATTAAAAATATAAAGACAAACAAGCAGTAAATTAGCAAGTGAGCTTTCACAGTTATTCATGGAAACATGTTTGAAAAAAAATGTGGGGTTGGTTTGTTTATAATTTGGCAGAATTTTCCAGTGTTTTGTCAGTTTTCCACAGGCCTCTTTGCATACAGGGCTAACTGGGAGGATCCCCAGAAATCTTTGAGGAAGACTTCAGAAATGATGAACCAAACATGCAGCTGAAATGGCAGTGGAAGGCAACAGATTCAAAGCCAGGCATGTATTTGAAAATCCTTCCATCTCAAAGACATGTATTTGAGCAGTAGATATGTGAAGTGGATCTAAGTAAAGGGATCCATGGATCTACCTGCATGTAGTCCTGGATACTTCAAAAGCTGCAGCTAAAAGTGCAAACCAAACTTCCCCTGCGTTTACAGCAGGTGGTATTAATTTATGTCATTTAGATTAATAGCAGTTGTTGTTCAACAATAGCTGTTGATAAACTAGCTTTGTTATAACAATATGCAAAAAACTGCATTAAAACTGAGGGGGGATGGGATAGGACACGACAGCCAAATGCTCCACCCTGTATTTATATATATATATATTATTCCTCTGTCCACGCACAGAAATGATAACTTCAGTATGTTTATTGGGAGTAGTGAAAAACAGCCACTTGCAAATTAAGTGAGACAACAACAGATTGGAGCTGTATATATATATTTTTATGTTGCTTCCAACCACAGTGTAAGTGTTAGAAAGGAGAGGGAACCTTTATTGGGAAATATATTGGTTTTTATTTCAGTAAATGCTTCTGGCTCAAAGGCGCCCATAGCTTAACCTGGTAATCTGTGAGAAGTAGAAGGGCATGTGCTGGCATAAGAGAAGAGAGCTGTGAAAGGATCTGTCCTTAGGACCTGTCTATCTTTCTGTTCCTAATAAAAGTAAGAGAAAAAAGAAGCAGTGTTATCAGTACACTTCTGCAAGTGAATTAGCTAGCACAGATTTGATAAAGCTTATAAACCCTCTAGAGCAATCGTGACAGTTTGCTGGCTTGGGCTTTGTCTGCTGCCAGTTACTCCTTGCTAGTGGCACTCTTTATTTATGCTTCAGTACCACGTTATCCTCTGGGCTTCAAACAGAAGGGACCTGTCTGTAAGTGTTTTGGTTGTGGTGTTAAAAAATATGAGTGCAGCAAAACACATGCAACAGTGCCCAAGATCCGTTTCAGCTAGTTTCCCTTCTCATGGTGTTGTTTCCCTGCGATTGTTGGGTATGCACTGATTGTAGCTGAGGTGGTGTATGTCTGGCTTCCACTAGAGAGTGTCACAGAGTTATTTGAACGAGTGAAAAAATCCAAATGGATGCATCATCTGCTTTGTTGTAGGCAAAACGCAAAGTGGCGTGACCTCAAAAACAGTAGACAGGTATGGCTCTGTGTATGTTTTCCATTTTCTATCACTGCCCGTTTGTCCTTTACTGATAAAAATGAACATTATTTAGGAGGCAGCCACATTTTTATACATGCTAGTTTTTATCCATTTGAAAGTGTGTGCACATTACTGTTATGATAACATGTCATCTGATATTTTTTCTTCTCATTTGTTCTCAAAATAAATATATACTTCAAAATGTTAGCATAATTTTTGGTTATTAAATGCATCGTGTTTTTAACACAAAGCGTTGGCAAATAGTAGTCTAGATTTTGGACCAGACTATGTAAAACTCTGCATGTAGGAATCCTGGAAAGAAGAGGTTTCACTTGCAGTCCATTAGCAAATTCTCATCTCTGGACTGAAGATGTATATGCATAAGTAGGGAAATTGAAAAATGTTGTTAGGTAGTCAGAAAGCCTCCAAAGGGATCTCCGGACAAGGAGCTACAGTAATACCATTAGATGAGTATTATTATGAAAAGAAAAAGAATAATTTAAAAGTGAGGGCAATAGGAACACCCACAATGCATCAAGTAATTTTTTTATTCCCTGAAATTTTATGTGGAAGTGCAAACACTGAAAGTATTATTTTTCAGACATAGAATGTTCCTGAATAACTCTGGTTACTTTGGCCAGATGAAGGATTACTGCCCATGAAGATATTTTATTTAAAAAACAAAACAAAACAAAACAAAACAAACCTGTGGTGCTAAAAACCAAGATTTAATTCTCAAATTTGGTGGACTCCCTTATCCCTGAATTTCTAGGCTTGTGGTATACATGATATACATTGCTGTACTTCTGCTTTAATGAATAAGATTCCTCTGTGGACAAGAGAGGTTGAGTGATAACCTATAATTTGTTCCCATCTTGTCCTCGCATCCAGGGACATTCAGAAACCCCTAGATCATTGCATGAGTTTTAAAGGCTCTGGAAAACTCAGAGACAGAAGAAGCAGGTCCGGTTGGGCTCAAAATCTTTACTTCTTTATCTTTTCCTTGAGAATTCAAAGAGATAAAGAGCTGCATAAAGGAGCCTTAAGTATTTATCAGTGGTACCAGCAGTTGTTAATAGACCACAGACAAAGGGGTCTCAAAGACCTGAATGCAGAGTGATAAAAAGGCATTTTTCATGAAGTTCGGACAAGGTAGGTAGCACAGTGAGAGCAATTATGTCAGATCCTCCTACGGTGAGGTGAGCTGTAACGTAGGCTTGTAATGTCATTAAGAAACCGTAAGGACCTGAAAGTTTAAGATCCTGTTATACATCTTTATAAGGTTACATGCACTTCTCTGTGACAATCTCAGAGTCGATTCTTAAAAACTTTTGGTTTGTTTTATCTATTTAATCTCTGCAGTCAGCTCACCTCTGTATTTCCATTCTTCCTACTGGAAAGGAAAATAAGTGAAAGTGATGTCATCCAATCTATCTGCTTTAGTTAAAATCACTTATATTGGAAAGTGTTACAAACCAATCCTTTGAGTGTGCAAAAGGGGTTTGGGATGTCTTTTGAAATTTTTGCTGTTAATTCTGTTTGCAACATACATATGTTGGAGCAAGAGAGATTTTTTGTTGTTGTCTGGCACTCACAGCCAAGTGAAGGAAGATGTACACTTTGTGGACAACTAAAAGGCTATGTGAAAAAAAATGTAAGACCTTTAAAAATTTCTGTTAAGACTAGGTCCCGAACAAAGGTATTTGTTAGTTTCTGCATTCAGTGAGAAACGTGAAATAACCTCTCACCAATGGAAAGAGAAATCACCACAGGAAAAGCTGGAGGACCAAGTAAGGGATTTGTTTTCTCTTCCCAGCCTCCCTAATTCCCTTAGCAAGCAGTTTTTAAGTGCAAAAGTATGGATAATAATAAAAAAATGAAAATAATCCCTTTGTTCAGACACTGCTCTTCCAGTGGCAGCTGGAGATGCTACTCCTCAGGCCAGCTCTTGCTCCTCAATCCGTCCATCTCCTAGGGTAACTGTGAAGATGAAGGAAATCCCAAGTGTATTTTTTTTTTCCTAAAAACAAATGGGGAAAGTAAACAGATGAGCTTTTTAAAGACAAATGCTATTCTTTTAGTTTTTGAAAGACGTTTTTTTCCTGCTATTTTCCAGAGTATGTCATTTGTACTACCATGGTTACAGGAGGAGGGAGAATGTTTCTGTGGGTCTGTCAGTGGCTCACTGCTAAGGTGTAATTCTTGACCTCTTTATCTCAGTTTACCCTTTATAGTTGGAATTGAAATGCATCTTCTATGAACTTCTATGAGAATGTTTAATTAATGTTTGAGAGCCGTGAGACCCCTTAATAAGGAGTGGGTCTTTGTGAAAGTGAAGGTATATTTATTAATAACCAGGTGGCTGTTCTGCAGGGCATCTTCTCGTAAATAGTACCCTAAAGAAAAAAAAAAATACGAGTAGAAATATTTTTAGGAGCTTTTGGCTAAGAATTGCTACCTCATTACTGAGTAGAAGTAACTTTGAAAGATGGCTTATACAGCCATACTATGTGCTCTTTTATTGCATGAGGGATTTCTAACAGTCAACAGAATTCCTTCCTGACGACCTGGAGAGAGTGTGATCTAACTCTTTCAAGTTAATCATGAGCCACAGAGCAAGCACTGAGTAAACTGATAGCATAAATTGAAAGGTCACAGCCTGTATTGAGAGAAAGGCTGCAGTACTTCCCACTTGAAAGAGACAAGACAAATCATTTTGCTCTCTGTCACAGAGGTACAGGCGACTGAGGGCAAGAGCATGCACAATTAGAGCTGAGCAGAAAGGACAGGGTGCCTCAACACGCACCTCTCCTGTCCTCACCAGCCCACTGCCTTTAGCAGGCAATGAATGCAGGCTCAGCTGGTATCAAGGCTGCGTCTGCTCTCTCCCTTTGGCTGTGCTGCTTGAAGATGTTGGTGACGCAGGAGCCATGGTGCACTGTGGGATCCGTGGCGGTTTGAGTTGTCTGTGCACAGCAGCGTGCTGGAGAACCTCTGTGAGGAGAAGGTTGCAGAAATGTCTTTATTCTACTGAAGAGTTCTCACTGGTTCTTAAGGATTCCCGAGGCCTTGCACCTGGTGTAGCATGGATACATACGTGTATTTGCTTGGCACATGCTGGAGCCACAGAAAATGGAGCTCAGACATATTAAAATCCGAAATAGATCAGAATTTAGTCATGCTAGAAGAATTTGTAAGTTAAAGAGAGTTCGTCTGTATCAGGATGAGAAATAATGGAATTCATGATTCAGTGTGAGGAAACAGCAGAGGCTTAAAGCCAGGATGCACGTTTGTCTGCTCCCTTTTCATTATTTTGCCTGAATGATCTCTTTGTGCCAGGTATTGTTTGTCCTCCAGTCATTAGAGCTACTCGTTTGAACAGGAATAGATACGTAGAAGCATATTCATGCTGTACACTTTAGGGCAGGTGAACACTAAATTTACCTCAAAGTGCTTTAAATGTCAAATAAGATTAACCATCCACTAATCTGTCTAACAATTCACCAGTCTTGCTCCCTGGCAATGCTTCTGCATAACAGACAAGGCAACTCCTGTGCTGCCTGGTACTTGGTTAGTGGAGGGCACTGCTGGGTAGTGGAACTATTTACATACAACGGGCTGTTCCATGCAACCTTTTTCATGATGAACAGCAAACTTTGCCCAAAGAATCCCGCAGAAACAGCAGGAAGTGGTTTACAGAAGTTAATGGCCAGGCACTAATGTACCTCCTTCTGTGTTAGATGGAGAAAATGGCGATGTGTGTCTTTGAAAACCACAAATTTTAGTACATTTTTGCAGAAGTAAGGGTAAGAACAAAGAGAAAATTTTGTCCAAAATTTAAGAAAAAAAAGAGGCAGAAAGGAGAGAGCAATGTTCTTTTTCTCGCATTTGACAAGACCACTTAAGTGTAGCAGTTATACCTGGTGCTTCAGGAGCCAAGCTGTAATTCCTGATCTGGAGCAATATCCAACAGCTAGAAGAAATGAGAGTGGCACAAGGGTTAACATGACTAGAAGAATACACTGGATTTTGGAGAAGAAAAGGGACTCCCTGTTTGAATAAGCCTTAGCACCTTGACAGGGAAGTCAAATCAATTAGATTTTCATGAGACACAACAAAGCATATGTTTATTCAGACTTGTCTCTGAGCCCCAGGAGAAATCTGAATTGGAGCCCATATTAAAAAAGCCATCTGGGAGTATCTCGCACCAGACACCTTTGTGTGAGGAAATTTTTGCACTGGCCTAAGAAAGATCTCTTATCACAGTTGACCTTGGGATCTAATTCATATCCTGGAAAAAAAGTTATCTCTACCTGTTAAAGTATAAGCAGAGGCTGGTAGTATTTTCTTAGCATAGTTTTTTTTTTTTTCCGATATATTTAGATATATTAGCTATAGATAGATATTAGATATATTTTGGAGAAGCATAAAAGCTTGAATTTGGGAAGAAGATATTATCAGATATCAAAAAGGACAGTGGGCTACTTTAAAAATTACATTAAGGTGAATGCCAGTACAAAGTGCAGCGGCACAAAAAGGCACGGACGTGGAAGTTTGTGCTGCTCCAGATCAGCGAGGGAAACGAGCCCTGTGCTGGTTTGCCAGAGATTGCTGGGTTCAGTGCAGCAAGGGCAGGGGAGGGAGTCAGCCAGCCTGCAGCCTTTGTCTGCGGCCGGGCAGGGTGGGCTTGGGGTCCTGTCACCTGCTGTCCAAGGGCTGCGCTATCCAGCCACATCCTGCAGCTCCGGCACAGAGAGATTTCCCACCCTGCGTCCAAATAAAATGAAGTCAGCTTTGACTCTGCAAAATGTCGATGAATTCTTCAGAGTAAATCAGCCCTGTCAGTCTGATGTGGAACTGTCACCTACTTGTGACATAATATAATATGAAATGATATTGAACAACATGCGTTTGGCACTAAATTGTTAGCGGGTTTTAGCTTTGACAGCAGCAAGTTTATTGCTTTAATCCCAAGGTCTTTTAACCCTCTTTGACATAAATTGAGGTTGGCTTTTGTGAGAAAACTCCACTTCACTCTCTCTTCCTTTACCTAAAACTGCTTTTAACAATTTATGCTCGTACATCAGACACTCATTTTGAGTGACAAAAAGAAAAAAGATCTATTAGAACAGAAGGAAAAAAGGGTCAATTTAGGTTAAGCAGTGTATGTCTCTTTTGGTAGGCATGTCACAGCTTTCTTCAGGTGAATATGAATTTTAAGTTGTAATATAGTGTATCGCTGTAGGAAAATAAAACAAATCTTAAACAAGAAGAGTGAGCAAGCGCTGCAGGTGAAAGGCTGATAATCTGCAGCGAGACTATTCATCCGTTTCTTGAGGGACTTTAATATATTCCTCAGTCCATTTCAAAACTTTTCTTAAAAGATCAAAGGATTTTCTCCTTTTTCCAGACACTGCAGAGTCTAGTTTGGTAAGGGTTATATGCAGAAATACAGATTTATGGAAATGATAGTATATATACACACGGTTTTGCTGAAGCATAGCTGGCTGATAGCACAGAATTTAATATTTCACTTTTTTTTGAGACATTTTGTTTAGTTTTATAAGTAGAGATTGTCATCAGTGCTCTGGTAATCTAGTCACAGAAATGCATCATATATGAAGTATAACAGCAATAACATGGGACGCTTATCAGCCATGTTTTTCTATCCTCCATTACTATACAGTGCTTGTAATGTTGTTTGAAATCATTTTTTAATTACATTTAAGGCTCAGCTGAATCTGCCCTTGAACTGTTAATAACAGAGCAAGCACACTCTGCATCTTTGCAAATTTTTTAAAAAAATGTTTTCTTTGTTCTCATGTAGGAAAGAGTGTACTATTGATCTACTTTCATTTTAACGAGAAGAGTATGGAAATATAAGAGTAAGAAAACTTGTGTTTCTTTCCAAATGTGAGCATTTTTAAATCTTTTATAAATTGCTCTTTTTTCTCTTCTAGGGATCAGATGCCTAATGATTTTTCTGTTTTTCTTATTTTGTGTAATTTTTGTTATTCATGTTATTGTACTGTTATTATCTATCACTTGCTTATAGCAATTTTACTACCAGCCAGTGTTTAATATGTAAACCAATTGTTCCATGAGCAACAAAACTGATGCAGTCTGTGATTTATGGATTTGTGTCTTGCTCTCCTTACACCTCTCCCTGTGGTAGCACCATTTCCTCTGTGGCATTGTGTCCCTTCTACTCCAACACTTTCAACTTCCTCTTCAACCCTCTCTCCTCTCGTTTCCAGCTTTTCTACCATAATAACTTCAGCTGACTACCAAGTTTCCATTGTACCTACCTCAGTTCTCCCTCATCGTTTTCTGTCCCCTCTCTGCCCTTCTCCTGCAGGAGCTTGGTTCGGATGCCTCTCACCATCTCTCATTGCTGACATCAGTGGACGAGAGCTGATGAAGACTGTGCTCTTTTTTCTTTGTCCTGCCTCTTAGATGTCCTTTGGTTTGAATGCAGGACATACTTAGCTGCTAAAATGCAAATCCTGGTTTCTCTAAAACAAAAGTAATTTCTTAGTCAGGCTTTGGTGCTACAGCATGACTCTGCTAGAGAATAGCACAGTGCCTCCAGCAGAAGTTCTCCAAGAGATCCTGTACCACCAGAATGCTCCTCAGCAGAGAGCACAGGAGCTGGGCTCCGCCAACATTTCTCTGACTCTTCAAGCATTTGGCACTGGCAGCCCTTCCAGTTTCCCTCCTTTGGTTACAGTATAAGTATAAATTCCATATCATCTCCAAATCCTGACAGAATGAAACTTGGGGAATTGGGAAAATGGGGTCAGAATATGAATTGTGCTCTTGTCCGTGGCAATAAAAAACACTATCACTGGGCATTCAGCAGCCGAACTGCCCTCATGTTGTTTGTATTTTTATGGATGCTGTTATAACTATAGTCAAGTATGATTTAACTTTAAAAGGGATGCTGTAACATTGTTCAAGTCCAGAACTGCCATAATCTTTTGTGGTAAATCTTTTGGATTTTATCTGGCTTTTATTTTATAAAAAAAAAAAAGAAGAAAGGTAATATGATAGGTAATATGATGAAATAGTAATAGAATACAGAGAAGCTGCATTTTCAATTACTTGCCTATCCATCTTTTTATTTAGATTTTCATAGTTGCAAATGTTTTGAGTATGGTGGTCAGATATCTTGTAAGTTGCATCAAATGAGCATCTCATATAAAATGCAGAGATCATTTTGTAATCTAATTCCTTCAAGTGCTATGCATGTGCATTTTGAGGTTTTTGTTGCTTATGCATTTGAGTAGCGCAATTTCATTCTAACTATCACGGATGTGCAAGTTGCATTTGCTTTTAAAAACTGATTCACAATAATTAAGGCTACTTTTGTTTTTAACCACTAAATATATTCAAAATCAATATCTTATTTTGATTCTAGATGCTCTTGTGGTCCAGAGCAGAAGATGAAGGCTGTTTTGGGCTTTGTCACTAATGTGCTATGAGGCCTTAGCTGACTTGCTTAGTTTTTCTCAATCTTTTTGCTTATCTGTAATTTCCTGTCTCTTGTTTGGTTTATTTCATTTGTAAAAAGGCTTTAGATACTTCTGTGGAAATTGCTGAATAAGCGTTATTTGCTATTTGGTCTCAAAGTGGACATTTGCTGTCGCTGTCATAGGAGTAACACATATAATGGTTTTATAAATAAATAAAAAGTTGCTGGATAATTGGGGATAGCTATGCAATTAAATAATTTGGCCCAGCACAGATATGATCTTGTAGATAAAATGTTTAATCAGGATTCAAAAGTTTTATTATGCAGTGCAGGACAGTGTAATCACTAGTATAAACATACCCTGACTCCCCATTTCTCAGCGTTTCTGTCTTGGAAAAAAAACTGCAAGCGAGAGTAAAAGATTCTTCATTCCTTCAAGGCAGTTCCCAAGGGCTTGCCTGCCCTAAATAATTATACTGCTTTAAAACAGTTGTCAGCCACCGCTGGCAGGACTGCTACCTCTCACGACAGTATCCGGAATGTTGTGATAGCGGCGGCTCGTCTCAGAGCCGTGGCTTTGGAGGGGTGACCTTGGGAGAGGGTCTGAGATGTCTTGTTGCATGAATGGAAGTTTCAGGATCCTTGTGGTTGATAACAACATCTTGAAACTGTAAACTGTGAAGAATCCAACTTCCAGGAGGGCGCATCCTCCCTCTCCACGCAGACGTGGTATTTATTACTTCTAGAAATCCCTAGCATTTTTAAGCCAAATCTCCTAATTGTGTTGTGGATAATTACTACTTGTTTGAATCACTGTTGACCATTTGGGACCATACTGCTTCTGTTGCTGCTTCTGGCCATAGTGCTAGACAAAAGTGTCACAAGAGCCCTTTTTCATCTTTCTTGTATCTGCTTCACTAGTGCTGGTGTGGCAGCAAGAAAGGCTGCTGCCCATTGCTGCCCACTGTTCTGTGCTGTTCTTGTATGCAGCCTGCACAAACAAACTGGCACTGGAGGGGATCGAGGTGATGTGACTCTGCCCTCCTCCTGAAGGAGCTCTTGTTTCCATTCAGTGATGTCTGTGTGATTACAAACGTGACCTTAGTTTATAGAGGATCTGTTTTAAATCTGTAGCAGCCAGTATGGGAAACCATAACTCCATTTTCATATATTTCCTTGGTACAGGTACAGCTGGCTAATACGAACATATAACTGATAAGAACTGTCAGGACTTGATGCTGAATTATCCAGATTAAATTATGTTTGTGAATGGTTTAGTTAAACAGTTACAGATTAAAAGAGCTTCATAGGAAAAACGACAACAACAACAAAACATTGGCCTTGTCATTTGGTAACATCTAGGTCATCCCTGAATCCTTCTATTCCAACAGCTCCAACATTACTGCATAACTCATGAGGAGAAAAACAAAAGGCCAATGAAATAAAGATGGCAAACTGTTCTTGTTTTCTCTCACTGGGCAGCCTTTTGGTAGTGCGTTTTTTACTTTGAGGTTGTGTAGGGAGAATATATGCTTGAAATTTAAATTCAGCCTCTCATTTGTATTTCCTTTTTCTTCCTTTACTGCTTAGCTGAGGTGGAATATTTTCCCGCTGCTACTGATAGAAGGGTTATGGAGAGCTACTTCAATATGTGGTTCAAGGGAATCATCTTACCTGATTTTTGTCCTGGAATTTTATTCCATATAATATTTAGCCTGGAATCTAAGGCATGTTTTTTAGGCAAGTTTCAAGTAGGTAGATTGCTGAAGCTGGTTTATGTAAATAAATAATGTTTCAGAGGATTTCTGGTGGGAGGTGGTTGTGGAGAATGATTGTTGCTTTTATTCCTAATTCAGGAATTTGTCTTTACAGAAAACTTCAGGATGAAAAATTAATTGACTCATTTACTTCCAAGCTAAAGGTGAAAATTTTCTTTTATGTCATCTCTCTCCCTTTCTTTGATGGCACTGTCATCAATAATCCCACCTCTAACTGGACCTCAGGACCTCTGGTAGGCTAGAGACATTTAAGTTGAAGAGGCTTCAGGATGTAGCCCTTAATGGGAAAGAAGGATATATTGCATCTTCCCATACTCCGCTGAACCAGAGCTTCTGGCACTGCTGGGATTGATTGTGTTTGCTCAGCGTTACTGTGGTGCGGTGTGGATATACGACACAGTGCATAGCACCAGAATGGCCGTGCTCCTAAAGAGCCTGTTAAATAACCACATAATTAATCATTACATGGATTAGGAATGAGACAGAACAAAGAGAGATTTTTCTCATTAGCTTTTTTCTTTGGTCCATGGCTTATCTGGTCAGAACCTGGGTGCAGCCAAATAGGTGAAATCTGGTCCTAAGACTAAGTGTGTCTGTTCTGAAAATGGGAGCAAACAAGTTCTTATACAGCCTTGCTTTCACTGAGGAGAAGTGCCAGGGAGTAGCTAGTGGTCAGCTTCCCAGAGAAGTTGTTCTGCATGCAGTGTAAATTTACTGTAAGGTTTTTAAAAATTCTTAAAGCTTTGTTGTTTCCTAATTATTATTTTTATTTTTTATATCATTTTTATATAATGAAATTATTTTTATATATTAACTTTTTAGATATATATTAAAAGCGCACTTATGAGTGCTCTATTTTTTATGTAAAAGAACACAGTTATTAGTATTGTAACACAATCAACAAATAACACCAGAGCTGATAAACAACAAAGAAAGTAGGATGAAAAAGTGTGACAAGAAAGGAGGAGACAGAAGTATTAAAAAGTATTGTAGATAGATAGTTGACTGCTACTCTTGTAAATATTTCAAAATATAGATCCAATGTTTTATGGGTCACTAAAACTACTGTAAATACACCAGCTGAATCCCAAATACATCATTCTCAATTCCCGGCAAAGACAATACAATGCAGCTATAATACACCCTTCGTCATCCCTCGCAGACTTGGATTTAGCCTCAGACCAAGGTGAGTGCAGATAGAGTATTTAACCATTGGAAATAAAAAGGAGGAAAGGATAAGAAACCCAAGCCTCTGCCCAAGCTTTCTACATAGGATATAGTGTAGTAAAGCATTAGATCCTTGGGATCTGGAA
>NC_034418.1:8904097-8994097 GCF_002078875.1 Numida meleagris | reverse complement strand
CTTTTGTACAGACAAGTCTGCTTTAATAGGCATAATGTATAAATTGCTTTGATAACCATATTCCTCCACCACCTTTATATTTTGAAGTATTCAATCTAGCTTTAATTTTATTAATGTATTTCTTTTATCTTTCATCTGAATAGTGTTCTGTATGTAAAGTGACCAAATGTGATTAATGATGAATAGATTAAGATGGGACAGGGTGTTTGAAAAATGACTTAAGTAGTGCATGTAAGTCACTGGCTATAGTCCCAAAATGCAAATTCTGGTTAAGTTAATGACTGGAAAATCATGATGGCATTACTGTATGAGTTCTGCATTATTTAAAATTGCTTTATAAACAATAAATAATTAGCATTTTACATTGAGACTCATTAATATTACCACAATTATTTCTATAGGCATTATTATTTTAGAATTGGAAGTATAAATATAATGGATTTATAGAATTGTGATGATGATTTTTTGCTGAGTTTGTAACAGTTGAGCCTTGCATATGGCATATTGCAGTTCGTGTCCCACTAAAGGTTGGTGCTTTATTAAAATATCATTCCCTGTCTTTCTACAAAGATTCTGAGAACATCCTTTAGGATGGGATTTCAGGAAGGGGAAATTTGTTAATACATTCCCTCCTGCGTGACAAATGAGCATTATCATCAATGGGGGTGCACACTTCCACTTATCCTTTCTGTAGCTGGAGAGCTTTATGAAAAATAAATTAATAATGCATACTAAATTTTGTCTGCAAGAGACATTTATGTATATATTGCTGACTTCAAGACTATTAGATTTACATTTCTTTAAAAATGTTGTTTTTTTTTCCTCACACATCCATAACACCTTTATAGAACACACTGCATGTTAGAAAAATGTAATCTTGATTTCAACTGAATACCTGGAAAGAGTGTTCCCCCCCCACTAATATGTGCATGTGTTCACCTAGTATTTGTGTTATTTTTCCTGAAAAGAGCCAGCTCTCTTGAATTACCCCAGCACAAACGTATGCCTTAGGACATGAAATTCAGCAAAGTAGGTGTCCTATTATCATAATTTGAAAGAGGTCCACTTAATAATAGCCTGTATTGAACAAGAATCTGCTAACTATTCAGCAAAGTCTGTTTTTCAGCAGAGAACGTAAACCATATGTTTTAAATGCAGCTAAAAATGGTCGCGGTGCGCTATTTCCTCCCACCTCAGCCTGCAGTGTATTACTTAGATTTGCAAGGCATAGCCACCACTAGTACTTAACACTGCTGAAAGTGCCACCCTTCAAGGTTTTTTTAACCACAAAGAAAAGAGAAATATAGTAGCATCGATTGTTAAATCCTGGTGCTTGTTACTCACTGCCCGCACACAGAACATCATGCCTTTGTAGCAGTGAGGAGAGTTGGTATTTATCAGGGTTCAGAGCTAGTTCAGCCACACACTTGACAAATTATTTGTGGAATTGTTGTATTCACAGTCACTTAAATAAGAATCTGTCAACACAAGGCTGTGCTTTGTTGCAGCAGGTCTCACAGTTTTTCCTGCGCACTCAAAGAATGATGGATTGGAGGTAATGCAAATTCACTACCATTTTATATGCTGGTGCCTTCTTCATAGACAGGAAACATAGCTCAGTATCATCTTGTAAAATGCCTTAACTGTAAAGGCCTAGTTCAGTGCTGAAAGTGCTTTTTAAAAATGGTATGTTGGAACAGGGAAATGTAATTCAAATATTTTCCTCACGTCTCATTTTAAAGACTGTTTCTTGGAGCAGGTGTGCATTCAGATTTTCCCAGGCTGAGGAGGACATATGCTTATCTGTGCTTGGTAATTAACACAAATTGATAAATACAATTATTTGATTTTATTGCAACTTAAAAGTTAATACTGCTTAACAAGATATTAAATTTGAAGAGCTCACAGAGCAGAAAAAATGTGACTGTTAGGTAAGTTAGTCGGTGTTGTTTATAGGAATTTTTTTTTTGTAAATGCATTTGTCCAGCAAGCAACATCTATCTTAAAGCTCTATGACTAATACCAACAATTATAGTCAAAGGTCAAAAGAGGTGACCCTTTGACAGAATGAAGCTTACAATTATAAGTATGAAGCACATCTCTGCTAGCGTGCCCTTTTTAGGAACTAAATAAAACTGGAATGTTTTGCCCAGAAACAAAGCCTTGAACTTCTGGGCTCCTTTCCGCACCTCGCTGCCAATCCCTGCCAGGCCAGGGGCAGTGGGAGCCTGCAGCAGCACAGACAGCCCTGGGGGTTGGGAGCAGCCAGACCTTGGGGTGTCAAAATGAATGAGGAGAAGTAATAACATGTGCTGGAAATGGCTCTTCTGGAAAGTTCTCAATGCAGTTGAATAAATGGAGTTGTGGCCTATTTAAGCTATATCTCTGTGTAATTTTTTTTTTTCTCTTTTTTTTACTCAGGAAAATTGATCTTTCTGCACTAGGAAGAAACTTGTCGGTGCAGGACTTTCTCAGAGGCTGGTTTCAAGGGTAAGGAATGAGCTTGCCACAGTTAAGGACAATCACAAATCTGACTTTGTGCTTCCTCAAGCTCAGGGGGCATTTCTTTGGTCTAGGATAATAACAGGAGAATTTCACTATGCTCGTACAAAATTCTTTTGGGAGAACAAACATATGACAAATATTTTTATTAGATTACTCCCCCAGTGGGAGTTCCTGATCAATGCAGTATTGAAACCTTTGTAAATTATAATAGGCAGTGGTGAAGTCAATGCATATATCTCCAAACGCTTCAGGTGGGCCAGATTTTAACCCCAGATACTCTGGACCTTAACCTTTCAACTTGATCTGAGCAGGCACTCGAAATTGCAGTGTAGGCCCTTGGTGTAAATGTGTAGCTGGTGTGCATCCTGCTGCCGCTATCACTGTTGAGCATTGATGCTCTATCTGCACTAAGAGCTTTACTGTGTGGTAGTCTACTTTCTTGTTGGCCAAATGGAAGGAAATAGTTTGACATTGAAAAAAGCATTGCCTCTTATGTATATATGCTGCCTGGCCCCTCTTTGTTTCCTTTCTGAGTAGCATACAGTGGTCTGCTCTGATATTTTAAGGCGTAAGTTTATGGAGAGCTGTTAAACAACAGTAATTTGCATGCCATGTGTGTGCTGGATGTGAGTGGGCACTCTGTCGGCAGCAGCCCCTTGCCCAGCACCACAACCAGCTTGGCAGCCATGTATTCCTGCAAAAAGCTATCTGCAAACATTTCATTGCCTTTATTTTATCAAAGAATGGCTGTAATACAGCACTGCCTATAAACTAACCTGCTCCTGTAGACTCGCACAACCCTCATGTCCTCCTGTACCCATCCACCTTCAGTCATGACTGGGCAGTGCAGCAGGTTGTGCTGGCATTGTAACAAAAGCTGCAGGGACTAATGCCTGCACTGAAGTGGTTATTTGGGGTGATGTGACTGCAGATACCTCTGTCCTCTGTTGGAGAGCTCAGTCATGGTGCCTTTGCTGTGTTGGCTCCATCCAGTCTTGTAGGGACACATCTGTCTGGCCAAGCTTCTGCAAGGCCTGCACTCTTCCAGGGTACTCAGACTTTTATAGTATTTTCCCCAGCAATGTTTCAAAGCATTTGAAAGCTCAACGTGATTTCAAAGACTGCAGATTGACTTACAGTATGGGATATAGTATTTTCACTTGCATCTAAAAAGGCTGTTTTGCAGCCAAAAATTAAATCGCCAAGAAATCACACATGGTTCACAACACAGCTCTTTGATAACATTAAAAGTATATGTAATATTTTGAAATCCCTGGCCAATTATTTCTAATAGTTTCATGATAATTTATGTAGAGAATCTATCTGTTGGATGTGGTCCTGCTTTGGTCTAAATGTATTTTTGAACACTCTGTCAAACATCCCCATTTGGCACCTATTTTGTTTCACTGAATTTCTTTAGTATGTCCAGATCTCTTGCCAGTGTGTTTGTGGAACATATTTTGACAGCTTTGTCACCAAATTTGTTACTTCTTGCGTTTGGAATGGGATTAAAATCGCAGATATTAACGTGTGTTTCCTTTTGGTATAGACTCAATTGGACGATACATTTATCTTCTTGGATGGTGAATATAATAAGCTGAAGTGAATATAATACGGTGAGTGAAGTTGTGGTTTTTTTTTTCCTTTTTCATTTCAAATGTCAGTAAAGTCTGTTATGGATGTTTTGGTTTTTATATTTACAGCTAATAACACTATTAAACAGAATATCCTTGTATTTTAATTTTGATCTTACATGCCTTACTTACCCAAACTTTATAATAGTAAGAGCAGCTCATATGTGAGGTTTGTAGGTCCTCCCTCACTACACACTCGCTCCCTCTCACACAGATACATATAATTTTATTTCAATATGCTTGGGTTAACTAGACTATTGAATTTCAATTTGTTGTGCTCATTTATAAAATAGTCTTCCTATTGAGATTGTTAGAGCTGAATGAAAATAGTGTATTTAAGGCTGATCATGGTCTTTTCTATCATGTTTTCCTTAATGCGGTATTCTGAGATTAAAAGAAATGACAAAGTAGTGCATGTGGAAATATAGCAGTCAGTTTTGTAGCTTTGTGGCAGTGGTCACAATGAGGGCTGCAGGGCTGGCGTGCCCTGGTAACATCCTCAGAGCTCATGCTGGCCTGTAATGTCTCCAGCCTGCAAGCCCCTGCTATTCCCTTGGAGTCAGTGCATCCTACAGCCCTGTGCTGTCTTGGTTTCCATGCCAGGCACCGCATGGGGTGAGTGCTCTGCCTGCACAGCCCTGATTTCTGTGGGAGCTGCGCTGCCTATGACCCTGGCTTTGGGGCTGGGGCTGATTATCTGCTGCCCAGCTATTGGCAGCTGGCCTCTCAGCCATTAACCTCTCTGGGTATGGTTAGGCCTAGGGTAGATGTCCTGAACCTGAAGGAGTGAGTAGAACTTGCACGCTATTTTTAAAATATTGTCCAGCAAATAGGCTGCGAAGTTTTAACAAATGACCTACCTGTGACAGCAGAGGCCAAATGCAATATAGAGGATATGTATTTTAGATTTCAGTTTAAATAAGGCTCAGTGGTTGCCGTTGCTCCTGATTGCTTTTGCTCTGTTGCGGATAGCATAGTAGTTGGAAATAGTTTTGGTAACCAGTAACGGTAAGCTATTCTTTGGAATGCTGTGCAGTACTTGGTGACGTCTCTTTATCTGAAACAGCACATCCACCAGAAATACCAGCAAAATTGTTCTTACTTCGTAGGACTCCTTTTTTGGCCACTTTCAAGAATCCCTCAAGAGATGACATTCAGTTGGCACAGAGCTTTTTGATTCTTACTGCTGGCAGATAAGTTGTTTACTGTGCTGAACAATATGCATCAAGTAGGAAATGAGTCCTGAAACAGCTGGTTTTGTTGGTTAACTTCTCCTCTTATTTTTTGTAATCTAAGGATTGGTTTTAGAATGTCAGCAGCCTTCCTGAACTGATAGGCGTTGCCTTTTACCAAAAAAATAAATAAAAATTCTTAAGTAATAACAACAACAAAAAAAGTCAAGCACGTTGCATAAAAATTGAATTCTGAATCTAAAATATCTGAACAATAAATAAAATTGTTTTTTGAACAGGATTGTCATGTTACAGCTTTAAAATTTATATCTTAATTTCAGTTCCCTGTGCAGGCCGATGTATTTACTGTTTTAACTTTTAGATGGCAAGTGCCCAAACAGTTCTATAAATTGAACTTAGATTTGAAGCAGAAAGTAATTTTTTGAAGATTTTAGTTCATGTCTTCTTAGAGGAGAGTGTGATATGTATGCAATACATATGAAAAGCATTAACAATACAGTCTGGTATTTAATTCTGGTTCTATAGTCCTATGGAATAATACCTGATTCTTTGAGCAAATTCTTTCAGCTTATCTGAATAACTTGAGACACAGACTACAATTAGGGTGCAAACACAATCAAAGTATAAGAAGGTCTTCCTCATAAGACATGATATTAAGATGACAAAAGTAGATGGCTATTTTGTACAATATGTAGCATACATACTATATTCTCATGTAACTTTGTTTCTCAAGTCTGAAGCCCAACTTTAGTGATGGCTGCAATCTTGTGCCAGCTGGCAGCATTCTCCTGAGAAACAGGAGCAACAGGCCACAGAAATGGTCAGGTCACAATGCACTTTTCTTTCCATTAGAGAAGAGAGTAACAAAATAGCAGCTCTGCTTGTTTCATAATACCAAGGAATTTCCTACAAAATAGTGCAAGTCAGGGCAAGATATGGAATGAGTTCCAATTACAAAGATAGACTGACCTGCAATTGATTGAGTTTTCCTTCTGGTTGGAAATTTTGCATTCTAGAATATATATTGTACTTGTCAAATTTCTTATTTCATTGACTTTCTTTGTTACATCAAATTACCAAATTTCTGCAGTTTCCTTGTTTTTTTTCTTTTTTCTCTCTCTCTCTTTTTTTTTTTCTTTGTGGAAAAGGGATAGCACCATATAAATCAAACAAGGTAATCCTGACAAAGAAGTAAATCACCCCGTGGACATCATCTGTTGCTCTGCCTAATTTCATTTCTGTGTTTGTAAAAGACCAGCTCTTCCACACAACTTCTAACAGATTGCTAAATACACAACTAATTTACTTATTGGAGGTGATACTTATCAAAAAACTGAGAGGAATTTGCACACTGAAATATATTTATGGTCATGTGAAAAAGGTCCTGTTGGCAGTGGACCTTGGTTCCTGAGGAGAAAAGAAAAAGCTTAGGAGGGTTCCATGAAATTATTCTGTATATATAAGAAGTAATAATGTCATCTGCTTTTTTTTTTTTTCCTGTTTCCTGTTGATTGACTTTTATAGCTTGCAAACATTATGCTGGATTGTAAATTGCAATAAATTTAATCAAGAATTATTTTATTCAGTCTACTAATGAGGAATAATAGCGTATGTATCAATTAGACATGTCAATTTGTGTGAAGAAATAGATTTACAAAGGGATAGTAGGTAAAAAAATATCATTGGTATCAATTCACTTCATTATTTTTAATTTGCTGTGAATATTGAGTGCTTCCAACATAAAATCATTCCTCAATTAAAATAAAACAGCTGTACTCCTACCAGCTTTTCCTTGCTTGTTGTTGCTTACAGATTAGCAGTTGTCATTGGCTTCAGTCTTGTGTCACTTCACTAATTTGCAACCATAAATGGGTGAAAAATAAAATAATAATAAAAATCTTTAGCTTTTCAATGCATTAAGTAATGTACATTTGTGATTTTTATAGATTGCACTGAAGGAGCAGAAATACTGTATTGGCAACCTTTGGGGGATATAAGAACTGTGACAAAACCCTGGCCTCTTCTGTTTCCACCATCAGCAAAGCAATAGCAGTTGTGAGCACTTCATTCATTTTGGCACTTTCTTATTACTCTAGATTCCCTTTCTTTTCCCCTAGGCAATTTCTAGTAAACTGGATCCCACAAATGTGTTATAGTGTGAATGAGTAGGATGAATTCTGAATCGGTTTGTAGCTCGCTTTCACCATAGAATCTAAAGAGTCCCTCTGCTTCCTTTATTAGAATGTGGGTGCCCTTATTTAGTTTTTCATGATATTATGGAGCATGTTTCTGTGTATCAGTGACATATGTAGCTCCACGGTTGTCCATATTCATCTTCAAATAGACCCAAATACTGACAATAAGAGCACATTTATAGGGAGAAACATGGGAGTTGCTAAAGCTGTTTCTGCAAATCCAGATGTGAAAAAGTTGCGCATAATTTCTTCTGTTAAATTCTATTTCTCTAGCAGTAAGTTCTTAATAGCCTTACCAGATTTTATATTGGTCTACCTTCACTTCTTATTATCTGGCTATTATTTTCATGGAAAGTTAAAACTAAAAAAATATTCAAAAAAACAAAACAGCCCTTTCAAAGGTGTGGTGTTTAGGGTGTTAAAAGTATGCCAGAAGAAGCAATGGTTACATGTACTGTATCTGAATAGAAAAAAAGTCATCTCTCTCAGATGAATGTGGTCTCAAGAAAAGAAACTTCAAGAAATACTTTTGAATAATTTTTTTTTGCAGCCGGTGTTGCAGGTTTTAATACTTTTATATCCAACTGGCTGAATGCGTTTTGCCATGGTGTATTTTTATTTTTTGTTACCAGTAATAGCTTTTTGATAGAAATCCCTAAAAGAGAAATTTTGTATCTGTAGAGAGGCTGAATACATGGAATCTGAACCCCAGCTAAGAGTGGATTCTTTGTTATGAGAAGTAAAAGATTATGAATGTCTTCTTCAGTTCTGAAAGTAGAAGCTAACTCTTGCTTGTATCAGAGAATTTTATTTAATGATGATTCCAGTACTTATCTGCAAATTTGCTTCTCCATAAATGGAACCAGCATGCTAAGTAAGGCTCTGGAATTTGAGTGAAAATTTCAAATAGCTGAAGTTCTCTGAATTTCACTAGTATTGTAATAATAATAAAATATATTTAATATATGAATATATTAAATAGTAACAGTAATAATAATACATTAAATAATGCAATATGTAAAATGATGATAATAATGATTACATGAACAATGTTTCTTTTTATAAATTCCCTGAATTTAAGGAAAAATCATTGCATAAGCTGAAAACACCTTCAATTTTTTTTAGTGTTGTTACTTAACATTGGTAATTTGTTATAAAAAAGACTATGTGAGCTTAATGCTGGATTATTTGGTAGGTATGCAGATATTTCAAAACTGAATGAGAAATGTTGCTGAAAATCAGACATGCCTAATATCCAGAAATGCAATCTATAATGCATAATACCATCTACACTGAGACTCGAGCTGACTAATTTATCCCAGGTACTATATCTCTGCAATCTTTCACACTACATTTGGTGCCAAACTTCTAGGGCAGTTTTTGGAGAAATAATTCTTTCCTTTCAACATCACCAATAGTAGAAAGCTTTCAAATATCTGGGAGAGGATGATAAACAGGAAATGCATGTCACAAGACTGATTGCTGACTTTCCTAAATTGTAATTAATTCTGAGCTGGGCCACTGTTACTTAAAATAAACATTTTTTTTATCAGTTAGTATCAACACTGCCCATCATTTTTTATTTCCTGTTCATCTCTTCCAAACTTTTTCTGTGTTGCAAGTTGAAGCTTGTCCATGGCATCCTGTTATTGTTGGAATCTCGGAAGAAAAACATCAACCTGTTTTTCTGTGCAGTTGGCAGTATATCTCAAATCAGAAGTAGATCTTTCCAAACCAGGATTGAACTTAACTTTACCAACCGTGTACCTTAGAAAGAATCTGCCCAGTCTGGACTATATTCGTTTACGTGAGACTACGATTTCACATTTACGAGTTCAGCAAGACCTGAAGTGACTTGCTCCACACAGCTGTTCAGTACTGCCCTACACACCAATAATCCTTTAGTATAATAAAATACATGTCTTTGCTTCTTTACTAGAAGTTACAGAGAAGTCTTCTGATCACCCAGCTATGAAAAGCACCATGACTGGTTCTGCCCAGAAGCTGCATGAATACATGTGGAGCAGAAAAGTTGCTCTTTATAGCCAGCTGTAAAATTCTTTCAAGCCCTGTGAACGTTCAGCATGAGAAGGCTTTTCTCGCTGGCATTTTTTGAGATATAGATTAACTTCAGCATACCACCCTTCAGCAGTATGCATGAGTCAAGATTACCCTCCAAGCTTACGCTATATGGATGAAACTCAAAGTCAGCCAGTCCGTTTCAAGAACAAAAGCAGTGTTTGGTTCCACTCAGCTGCCAGAGAACATGCTCCAGATTTGACAAACGTTGCAGTTATTTGCATTTGTGAGTTTAGTGCACAGTGCAAATGCTGTAAAATGTTTTTCACATGATGCAATATTGCCAGCAGATAATCACTGGAGCATTAAAAGAAATCTGTGTAGAAATTTGTGTATATCCTACAAGCTGCAGGAGGATAAGAAAAAGTAAACAGAAACTACGAGCTGAATTTTTCAGATGATGCCATTCCTTCTCTTGCGTTTAACTGATCTGTTTTTAAATGTTACATTTTGTCTGTTTCTCTAGGACCTGATTAGAAAATCCTAAACCAGTGTGGAAATGCTTTTTTGTTTCTGTCCTAGTTTTGACTGTGTGAATTTTTCAGAACATTTTCAGTTTAATTATGCAGCACTAAAAATTGCAATTAAACTGAATTTGCAATGGAAACTGCTCATTTTAGTTAACTGTCAAATTTACTGTTGCATTGTGAAATCGAGGCCTTTATTATTGTGAGGTGTTTTGGAAAAAATTACTTTTTAAACAGGGGAAAAATGTCAAATCTTTCAGTTCTATCACAATGAGCTACTGATTTAAAGAGAAACCCAAACAATGAAGCTAGTAACTCTTTAAACACAGTGGAATCTTTTCCAGGTGGTGTCTTGAATTAGTTGGATAATGCAAGTATGGACAGTATTGAATGAAATCTTTTTCTGCATCTTTAATCTGTTTTATGAAGTGCATCTTCAAAATGCAGGTAGGAGGTAATGTTGCTTTAAAAGAACCTTGCAATACCTTGTTTTAGGGATATCTGACGTGGCCTGTTTTGCAGGATGCTATGACGTGTTTTGATGGATACTGTGTATTATATGAGACTGTACAAATCTTAATATCTTTGTTCCTCTGTTTTAGCTTGTGATGTACAGCTCTGTGTACATGGAGCATCTCAGACTAGTGTCTGAGACTACCCTTTTCCTCTAAGCCCTAGGCATTTTTATCACTGTGCCAATAAAAGGAAAGGGATTTATGGGGTACTGCTTTTTAATTCATTCAATTCTCTGTTCATTGTGAGGTTAATGTTGTTGATCTATTTTTCTCTTGAAACAAATAAAAACAATATGTGCTGACACCGCCTTTGACTTTTGACATGGGAGATAGAGGTCAACATTTAATTCTATATTTATGGACTACATGAACAATATTATCTGTATTAAAACCTGTTCACTCAGTCCTTGTCATTTTACAACTTAGTTCAGTAGTTTATATCATGCTGAGTGTTTTCTCCAACTATAATCAAGGTGCCATCATTCACAGCACTACACTTGAGGGATTGTCAGCCTTTCCATTAAAAACACCTCTTTTTCAGGGGTTCCTTACTTGTGACTAGCCAATAATAATAATAATAATAATAATAATGCACCAAGAATGAACTGGGGCTTTCCTTTAAAAACAAATATACATTAAAAATACCCCCCAAATCACAGTCTAATAAAAAAAAAAAAACAACCCAAAGAACCCAAATAAAGACAGGAACTGATCAGTTTGGCACATGTTCAATGGACATTTTTACTTATGTTAATTTATCAAGCAGATATAATACTGTCTAAATATTTATCCATTTCTTTTTGAAATATTCTTTGCTGTTTTTATTTATGAGAGGTGATTCTCCACTACTAGATGTCCCATGCCCAGACTGTTCAGATGCTGTGTACTGGTAACATGGTTAGTGATGTGGTTATTATTACGGATGGTACAGCTGTACCCATAGAAGTCGCAGTAGAAGTGAATTTATAAGTTTATACTGTTGTAGGCCACCTTCCTTCTCAAATGGAAATAAGCTCTTACAATGATTTTTTACTTATTGCTACTTCTACATTTTACTAGGAAAGTACAAAGGAAGTTAAGCCAGTTTTATTCGTGTTGCATACAGAGGTACTTATGCATGAGCATTTCTCATGGTATGGGACACATCCTTCAGGTCCTTGGGACAGGTAAATCTGAGGTTATTTCACTATGAAAAATCTTTAGATAATGTGTTATTCTCACTTCCCTGGGTGTAATGACCTTTGCTAATTTTCATGAGCTAAAGTCTAGCTCTTCTGTGTGTTAATTATTTGAACAAACTGTTTTATGAAACCTATCAAAAAAACCTTCTTTCTTCCCAAATTGTATCAGTTGAAAAATGCTATGCAGTATTCTGTTATTTTTGGAATATTGTGAATTTAAGGTAACTCTATCCTTGACTCTTATAAATCGCTAAGTTTAACTGAATGAGCCATTAATAACTTGAAATGTGTTAAAGAAAAATCCTACCACCGTGCTGTAAATTGGAGTCGGTGGCTTTGCTAGCATGAGTGAACGTACTTTGTTTTATTCATGTTTGTAGGATCAAGCCCTTCTGTAAAGAAATTGAAGTATTAATGCCATTAATATTGAAACTGAATTTATTGTCAGAGATTATCTGTCTTCCTTTAGTCAACAGTGAGAAACTTGAGTTTAAAGTTTCTTCCAAAGAAAAGAGGCAGTAATGTTTTCTGTAAGTTGCATAGATTCTTTGTCAATGTAAATATGTATTTCTATTTCATTTGCAATAATAACAATGAAAAATGGAATAACCCATACTATTTATATGTTTTTTAACAGTCTAAGTATATACCATATTTATATTTAAAGAAACAACAACAACAAAAAGCCAGAATAGCTGGTACAATCACTAAGTGTTTGAAATGTGTGAGCCTTTACACTAATATACATATGTAGTGGTCCATGCTAACTGCATGGGTTTTTGTGAATAAATATTTTAGAAATTAATAGCCATTTTTTTAAAGTGTTCAGAAATTCATATATAGGTCTTGGAAGGCAAAGAATCTACCGCATGTTGTATGTGTCTGTCTTAATAAGGACTGCAAATCTGCAACATTGGTGGATCATGTTACATACCATGAATCTCTGAAGAGATTTTCATTAAAAGAACTCTTAAAGACTCTTAGCACTGCTTCTCAGCAGATGGCAAGAGGTGTTTATTTGCCTTATGGAATTCTTTCTGTTTATATACAGAGAAGTGGAGAGGACAACTCTGAAGGATCTGGTTAGTACTTGTAGGACTATTTAATATGGATATCATTAGCATTAAAAATGTACAGAAAGTTCAGCTATACGTTCTTTTCTAACCAGCTTTGCCCTTGCATTGAAATGATTCCAAATATTGGACTGTCTTGGAGGAAAAAAAAAAAAGAAATATAGCTTCCTGATGTGGAATCCTGAAGTGGAATAGTGTAGGGGCTTCTTTTAATAATCAGACCTTTAATTTTCCATTATGTGTCTTTCTTCCCCTCACTTTCTCTGTCTGGTTCTCTGTTAAATATCTCCTGCTCTATTTCTAGCACTTTTGAACTTTGTTTTTCGTTCTTTGTCTTTTCTTTTTTCCTTGTCCTTTTCTTTTTGCTTTCATCTGTTCGCTGATTTCATTGTCTCTTAGCTGCCATTCTCCCTTATTATATCCTTCAATCTGCAAATCCTCTCCCATATGTGCTCTTGTCCTTTCCTAGGCCTCCTGCCTTTTGATTTTTTCCAGATCTCATTTCCTCTTCACCTGATCTGGCTTTATTCAACTCTGCTCTTGTCTATCTTTCAGCCTGTCTCAGGCCTTCCTTTTTCCCTCTGTCCAGTGGTGGATCCATAAACTAAACAAGACTTTGGCAGAAGATGTCAACAAATGTGATATTCAGACTAGAACTTGACAGCTGCAGAAGTAAAAAGAGGATGCAAAAGCCAAACTTTTGATTTGGTTGGTGTGAATTCTTTTTATTGTATAAAATACTCTGTGAATATATCCTCTTTTCTGCTTGCAAATTTTCTTGCAACAGCTTTAGTCATTTTATATTTTACTTAGTTAATATTAATTATGAATTTATTTAAACTTGAATTTGAATTTATTCCTGGTATGTTTGCAACAGTTTATGTAAAGAATCACACTTTGTACTGTTATGGTGATGTGCAAAGATAAAAAATGTTATTATGTAAGTTACTTGGCTGGAACAATTATGAAACTAAGGACTGTGAACACTGGAAATTCATAGTTATATATTTTCTAGCTAAGGGATTATTCATATTGAAATTTAATTTAAGAAATTATTTGATACTAAGATCTTGTTTTTATTAAGTAAAATTTTTAAAAAAAATAAACAGCCACTGTTTTTTTCTACAATACCAGTGTTTTAGTTACAGTTCCCAATTATAAAAAAGTAATCTCCTAGTCTGAAGGTACTGGACAGAATTATATTCCCAGTTAAAGGAAAAGAAAAGAAGAGACCTACTGTCTGGTGACCTTTGTTTTGGCTGAAGGCTGATAGACATTGAGCTCTGCAGAGAGAAAAGTCTCCCAGGAAATTGCATACCCATATCACTGTATTTACATTATTGTTTTCTAGTTTAAATAAGAGCAGCATCAGTGTTCCACATACGGTTTCCCTGCTCTGTTTAGTAGCCAAAGAGCTGAGTTGCTGGAAAGAGAGAAGGAGGAGAAGTTGCTGGTCAAGGAAGGGATCTGTCCTGTAATTACTAAGTTGATTAGGAGACCGTGCTTGAGGACAGAGGCCCTTCTCTAGTTGTTCTTCCTCTAGTCTGAAGCAAAACCCAGATTCCTTTTTGCCAGGATGCCTTTTTCTCTTGAAGGCCATCTCAGTGGCCTTACTCTTTGAGGCGAGACCACTGTGAGCCTTCTGCTCTGCACATTCAGCTAAAGATGAGTACATAGCTTGTGAGAAGCAGCATCAATGCCCTCTGGTTGGTTAATGCAGGGACATGGAGCTTGTCTTAAGGCCCACCAGCAATTTTCCTTAGCCAATTCACCTTCAGGAGTGGAAGCACTCCTGTAATGAAATATTTTTTGTTTAGAGAATGTATTATTCTTGCTGCCTGAGAACAGCTCACATATGTGGAATTTAACCCTAAGTATGCTTTTTTCACATCTGCTTACTTTAGTTTTTCTTTTGTGAAAGGGAAGAGGGGTATAGAAGTGACACTGGCTGGGTATCTACTTCTATTTCTCAGGAAGGTTCTGTGTCCTAGGACATCATTTACCCATCTTAACTGGTAATGGTCCTCCAAAGCTCAAAAAATCTACCACAGCGGTGATGAATGTTTGTTGATGGACATCAGATGTTTTGCTAGGGTTTAAAAGATCTAAAGGAAATCAGATTCTTCAGTCTTCAGCAGTGTTAACAGGTGTCTGTATCAGAGAGGTAATGAAATATTGCCTCAGGTAGGGAAATAGTGCTGTGAAGCACCCATAGATCAGAACACTCTTCTTATTCTGAGCTGACTAAACTTGCTTTCAGTAGTTCAGCATATCTTTGTTTATAAATCTAAGCGCTATTGTGTTGTATTGTACTTTGCAGAGTAATAAATTGTAACATTCAACATTAACTGGTCAGGCTTCAGTGATAACAAAAGTTCAGCAGGCTGGTGGCACTCTGATCAATATTACCTTCTATTTATAGTATTGTTACAAATTGAAGTTTTATTTAAATTAGGCAATGCTGAGAAGCTTACAGTAGATCAATGAACTAAAATACAGTAACGGATTTTAATTCATGTCTGATATGCTGCTACTCTTTTGTCACTTGCATCCTTAATGTCCCCAAAAAAAGATCACATTTACGTATACTGTAACAGACTGTTGTCTGGCAAAACTGCAAAACTGTTTTAAAGCAGCAAGACTGTCACTGTGAAATGAACAGCAAAGGTGATGGATAGGAGAGAAAAACGGAAAATGGTTTCTGTTTGGTTGGGGATTTGTTTGCATGTTTTGCTATTTTTTATTCAGTATATCAGTCTGTTTTCTTATTCAGTACATCAGTTTAACCCACAGTATTTATGTAGAGTGTGTCATATAGCTACTGCTACCATTCTGATTCTGCTCATCTTTACACCAACATATCTCCAATGACAGCAGTGCAGTTTTTCTGTGACTTTGTATTGTGAGATTAGGTTTCGATTCAATATAGCTATTCTTGTTTTTAGAGGTAAATAGAACCACCGGATTTTGTGGTTTGATTGGTGATTGCGTCTTCAAGACTCAACAAATGTAGAATGACACTTTTAGTATTTTTGGTTGAATTAAAATATGAAGCTATCTTGCAACTATTAGAATTCGATTTTTTTCTGTTCTGTCTAGTCATTAGGTGATTGTGCATATGTGAGCCCCCAATATCTGAGCAAACAGACCTGGGTGCATACATCAGCTGAAAACAAAGGAGTTGACCTATTTCTGCTCACTCACTTGACACACGAGGAATTGTTAGGAATCTTAGTTATTATATTAATCATCACGGTCAGTTGGCACAACCAGCAAGGTCTCTCTAACACTATCCAAAATAAACTTAAAATGATGGTGCCAGAAAACTCAGTGCAGAGTGTTAACAAGGCCTCTGATTTCTCTTGAAAAGTGTTTTGAGACTGATGAGGACTTGCCATTGGACAGTGTTAATATTTAAACAAGGTCTAAAACTTCTCTCAAGAATTTTCATTTCATTCTTCCAACTATAAGCATAGGTACTTTAGAGATGAAAGAATAATTCTGTCTGAGCTTCTAGATGCTGCAGATAAAAGAAACTGATGCAAAAAATGCCAGATATATACTGTATTGCTAACAAGACTGAGAAGTTTTCCCCCCCAAAAGATCCAGCACTTCCTTTCCAGTGTGGTAATTCTAAATGGCAAAGCATGAGTTAAATATTTCCTGAACTTCCACATGTCCCGTTGGGTCACGCACAGACATAGTGGTCCTGTGCATTTGGAATAGGGATACCAACACTCAGTGCTCTTCTGTTACTTTATTCCAAACCTCAATTTGGATTTGAGTGCTGTTTTTATTCCTTTCTACCTGACATTTCAGAGAAGAGCAGAGGCAGGCCAGAGAAATAAAAGAAGTGAGCAAGGAGCAGCGAGATGTGTGCTGTCTCCCACTGGAATCTCAGATGGGGATGAAGGACATGTAACATCCTCTCTCTGGTGGGGAAGGGTCTGAGCCCATGGGAAAGGAACAGCACAGCTAAGTACAAGGGCTGATCTAAAAGCAATGCCTCCTATTTTATTATGTTGGCCCACGATGTCAGAGATTGTCTGTGGTACAGCAGCAGAGGCTGAACCTTCCTGCCAATATTCCATTTCATTTTGTTATGGTGCCACAGATGGCAGCAGGGGGGACAGTCTGACAGAATGGCGTCTGATATGAGAGTGTGGATGAAGCAAAGGAGTGTAACTGAATTCCTCTATGTGGAAAAAATGGCACTCACTGACATTCACTTATGCTTGTTGAACATTTATGGAGACCAAACAGTTGGATGTCAGCATAGTGAGGTGGTGTGTGGTGCATTTCAGCAGCGGTGACAGCAACAGTGGGTCACCTCCACCAGTACAGACTTTTATGAGCATGGCATGTTGATAAAAATGCAGAGCTAATGGTGGTGACTATGTTGAAAAATTGTGTTTAGCAGTTGAGAATTTGCTCTATCAAATAGTGTTATTGTGCTCTTTGTATCTGTTGTAGTTCCCATGGAAATAAAAAGGGGCATTACTTTTGGAGCGACCTACTTATTTTGCAGTTTCCCCTGACCTGATTATTCCTTTGTCCTCTGCATTATACCATTTTCAGGGTCAGAATTTTTCTGTGTGCTGCCTAGTAGCTGTGTCTCCTGAAGTGAAGTTTTCTTTTCCTTCTGGTCTTACATTTGCCTACAAATTTCCCTCACTTAAAAAAGTAAAAACAATAATAAATACTTGTTTTAATATTTGTGTTTCTTTTTCTCCTCTCTTTGCTGCCACCAGGCTGTTCCTTGTGCTGACTGCTGCAGCTGCCCACCTTCTCACTCTGTGAACTAACATTCACATCAGACAGAGGAGGAGGTAGAGCAGGCTTTTAGCTCCAGCAGTGGGCACAGCTTGGGGGAGAGCCGCTTTCTAGCAGCAGGAAACATCGGCATCTTCTGAAAGAATTTCTGGGGCTATTCTTCCCAGATCAAAATGTAAAAGGGACTCCAACATTTCATCCAGAGATTATATTTATATATGTGTGTATACTTATGTACATATACACACACAAGAGTAATGTATTTTCTTTAATCTTGACCTTCTCTCTGGAGATAATCTTACTCCTCCACCCAGCAGCGATGAGAATCTCCCTGAGAGACCTAAACCTACAGAGTGTAAAAATGGGAGAGAGATTATCTTGTGCCTTTTCTGTTTTTTGTCATCATTCTCCTTTTTGGTTGGATGACAGCACCATGATCTAGAGAGAGAGTGAGACAAGCAAACTGGCTGCACTGTGCCCCATTTGGCAGAGAATACTGAGATCCTCTGAAATTAAAGTTCATAGTTTTAATAGCATTTTTGAGACTTCATCTTGCATATTAGAACTTAGCCAGGTATTAGGTAATTTAGATAATAAATTCTCTTCAAAGTGACCCATCATCTTAGTATTTATTTTTTTTCTAGAGGATGTAAGGCATAAAAGCAAGCTTTGTAGTTTTATATCTGTCAGCATGTCACATAAATATCTCAGTAACTACTGATCTTATCACCATAAAACTTCCATTTATACAGTTAGACATGTCATGTTGGTCAGTTGCACAAAAAGTTAAGCGCATGCAATATTAAACTCCAACCCATGCCAGCTCCATTAGCCCACATCTTGAAGTTCTCTCTGAACACTATTAGAGGAGAAGTGGGGGAGGAGGAGGAGGAGCAGACAGCGGGCTCAGATGAGAACGGACTCATGTTGAAAATTACTGAAATGATGAAAGGGATTGCAGAGGGATGTTTGGAGTCTCAGTATTTCCCCGAAAATCAAAAGATCTGTTTTCTGTTTGATGAATGACTTTAATAGTCTTAATGACCTCATGTAATGTATTTGATTGTATTGTTCATTTTTATTAGAAGATCAGTCTAGCAGCATTTCAGGCTATATCACCTTTGCATGTCACAACTGGTCTCCAATATCAGCATGCCATCTTAACACTTACATTACTTTTGAAGCATTTGAAAAAAAAATCTAAATTCAGCAAATTCTAAAGTTACTTATTTTTAGGTTTGAGGCTGGTTTCTAACTCAGACTTGGCAGGAATGTGTCTTTAAAGAGCAGTGTAAGCAGTTATTTATCTGGAATAAAGTTTGCTGGGAGTACTAGTTTATAAATTGTGCAATCTATTAATTTGATTTATGTTTTAAAAATACCCATGAATAGTACAATTAATACTGATTACTGCTCTTAAGGTCTTCTGCAGTTAAAGTTTTAGGCCCAGTATTCTGAAGCAGCCTGTTTCTAGAAATATCTTGCATAGTAAGTTGTCTGTAAAGCCAGGCCTACTCAGATTAGGTGAAGTTAAGGGATAGTTTTATAAAAACATGCATGCTTAATTGTGTGCTTAATTTGACCAAGTAATAAATTCATTTTTTGAATACAGACTACAGTAAAAATGACTGAAAATATGTAACTAGTCCACTGTGAATCCTGTACCCTAAATTGGCTACTTGCATGCATATACATGCTTCCACAAATACTCACAGCAAATTGCAGGTAAATTAAGCATTAAGTGTCAGGCACATACTTCTGCTTGAGCAAAATGATCCTGCCTTGGAAAATATTAGAAGATTCACTAACTTTTCATCTTTGTTCTTGTTTTTACATTTTTGTGGAGTTGGCAAAGTAGCACATTATTTTTTTGAAGAAATACAGAGTGCATCTCATACTATTCTTTATAGAAATACACGAGGCTGCATTTTTTCTGGCAGTGCTGATAGCAGAAAATCTCTCTTTTCTGTTGTTAATGATACAAAATCGACTTTGCTCTTGTATTCATTACAGAAAATGGTGTATTAAAAATAATAGTGTTTAAATTTGGATGTGTTTAGGAATGTCACAATAAGAAGGGTTAGTCCAGTATTCAGAAAAAGTAAGATATTTGCAATGCTATAAACACACACTTATGTAGTCTCCCATTTTTTACTCATATAGCTCTGTTTAATTTTAAGACTGGGTTGAACATGCTTGTCACTGAGTCCACCATTGGGAAGACTGGTCATTATATAAGCATTAGAGCCAACTTGGATTTGCCAACATCCCAAGTGAAGAAGAATCAAAGGGAATTTGAGTAGTGGCCTTTTTCCCTTCTTCTGAAGGAGACATTATCAACTCATTAGCTACAAGCCTGCATGGAGGCCCCAACTGTGACTCTTAAAGAAAGAAATACATTCCTTGTTGTTAAGATTGACTTTCAGCATGCCAGCTGTCCCTCTTTTGGAAGGATTGACCTTATTTTTCAAGTAGAACATGTGCCATCTTGATTACCCAAACTCTTAATTCAGTGGTGTTTAATGCTTTGTCTCCTCAAAATATCCCTTATATCCAGCTTTGATTGGTGGGTAGATGTACCAGTACTGATCAGCTTAATTACCAGTGTGAGGTAGCACAAGGCAGACATGAGGTAGCAGCACACCTTTCCCAGCATTCTGAGGTAATTAACCAAAAAATATTTCCCTGCCACCTGTCTAGCCTTGGAGAAAATCCAGTTTTCTTTCCAAGCTATGAGAACAGGGGAACATAGCAGAATTTGGGAAGCAGGATAGCTTACCCATGTATTTTGTGTTCTTCCTAGAGTCATCTATAATGGTTATTCCAGAGCCTAAGACTGCTACTCTCTTTCTTTCCCAGCTCCCAGCATGGCTTCTGCAGCAAAGAAACTGTGAAGTATTAAGGTAAGCCATAAAGGAAATCATGAGCTTTGACCTTCCATGGTTTGTGAGGACTGGAATGCTGAATATACCTTTGGAAGGATCAAACACAAACACCAACGAGATTTGGTTTTATTATGGCTTGGCTAAAATTCCTATTTATTTTCTCAGTTGTTCAAAGCTAAAACTCAGTCTAGTAGCATAATAAAAACTTAAATTTTCTCTGTGTTCAATGCTTAGAGGAAATGTGCTGTAATTCTTACCATGCCTGGATGAAAACATATATACTCTATTTACATTCATTATCTACACCAAATTAATATAAAATTTCTCACTTCTCAGTGCTTGCATTGATAAAGTGTTCAAAACAACGACAACAACAGAAAAAAACACTATACAACATCACGAAAATTTAACAGATAAAATAATGTTGTTTTACACTTAATTTATTTTGAATAATTTTAGTTTTTACATTTGCACTTATACTGAAAAGGCATATTGTGATGTAAAAAGTGTTGACTAATTCTGGAATAACTTCTGAGTTCTGATGGATTTCTACTTAATACACTGCAAACTGTATGAGCTAACAGGTGTATTTGTCCATCCACGAAGAAGACATCTATGCTTAAAGCATCCCAGCCACCCTGAAAATATTCTTCTGTGACACTGACATGCTGTACAGTTGCAAATGGTCTTGATTCAGTAAAGACTGTACAAACCAAGTAACTTTGCCATTATAGTGAAGTCTATTCCCATGTCATGTTTCCAGAAAACAATTCAAGTTTGAGACAAGTTCAATTATCTGTGGTTAGATACTTTTTTTTAATGCTGGAATTGTTATTCTGCCATCGTTCAGGAATAGCTAATGGAATTTCATTCAAGCCTCATTTGAAAAACAAACCCCATACTTTTTGGCAGGATACAAGTGGGAAGAGATTTAGTCCACAAGATATATTTTATCCTGGCATATAGGAGAACAGTTGGTGGAAAATGGTTTCCTCTGTAGCCCCTTAGAAACTTAACTATCTGTCAGTGATTGCTATGAATGCGGTGCATGACATGTCATGAAAATTCACATAAATAAAACAGGAAAAGAATCCTGTTCAGGACTGCCTTTGTGGAAGGGTTGGGAAGAAATATATGATGAGGAGAAGAGAAGGGTTTTATATTCAAAATTCTTAGCAGTCAGTCTCTGGCGCCCTGGCTGGGGTAACAAGACCTTCTACAGCAGCTGTCTTAGGGTTTCATTTATTGCTTTGTCTACCTGAGGGTAATGAGGAAAATTGAAAGGCAAATATATTGTCAGTGCTCATTTAGCTATTGGGTCATTGTTCTGATTCGTCTGAGTTATAACCAGTTCACTGCGATACAAACAGTGCTTGCGAATACTGAAATTTAAAATTGGTGAAAAAGTTTAAAAAGTCTGCTTATGCTGCAAAAACTTCTATGAGTGGAATTAGTCCTACCACATTATAGACAGATAAAATGAGATTTCAGCTATTGGATATCTGGTTGTACATGAACTAGTGACTCTTGCCCCTCTTCCTGCAATACTTTTTTGTCAGTTGAAATTTCTTAAGAACTTTAGAAGTGCAGAGCAAGGAATCTGGTAAAAAGATCTAACTTCCACTCATGTCATTGAAGTGCTGCCTGATAAACTTGCTCTTCAGTGACCTGTGATTGTAACTGAGGTCAGCAGGGGTGCCAGAATTAATAAAATGCATGTTGAGACTCCAGACCCTGCCCATTTAACTATGGAGCTCTAAAGATTGTAAGCAATAACCCTCACTTGCTCTGTTTTAGCTCAAATCCACATAGTGAAACTGCTAAAGTATTTTTTGCAGCAGTGGAGTGTTTTGCAGGGGGTTTGCTTAGCCATTTTCAGTCAGAACATTTCAGGTTTCATCCTGTCACAGTAGGCTTCCAAAACCTTGAATGTAAGGCCATGATTTGGTCAAAGCTCTCCTGGAGCCTGCAGAGGGCCCGGCTGTTGGATGTCATGTGCAGAAGGTGAAGGTGTATTGCTGTGAGAAGCAGGGAGAGACTGTGGAGAATTTGATGATTTGTTTCCAAGATAGCTACTTTAAAGGCCTAGAGAAATAAAGAGCAAGCAGTGATGAGCTTCAACTTGTGTGCGAGAAAAGTACTTCTAAAGCATCCACATTTTCTGAAGGGACCTGTCAGGGAGCGGGATCTGGTGGGGCCCTTCTCAAGGTGAGCAGGCCTGAGGTCAGTGCTGGAAATGGTGGGGCACAGCCAGAGTAGGCACCCTGCAGTGCAATGTGGGCTGAGAGGATCCCAGGGGGCTACTGGGCCCAGGGGTGGGGGCAGCCTGCTGCCATTAGGGCCTGCCTGTGCTTCATGGGCCTGGCAGGTCTCTGGGAGCCTGCAGCTCTGGCATGTCAGCTTCTTACTGCAAAACTGCCACGTCAAGCTTTTGTTTCTCAGCATGGCAACTCGCTCTTTCTGTCACTCCCTGAAGTGTGATGCCTGCATGTATCTGGTAGATTATACTATTTTCTTGTTTGTTTGTTTGCTTGTTTAAATAATCAGATTTACCTTTAAATCTCTTGAAAATCCCTGTTTTAAAATGAATATCTTCTTGGTATTTCTCTGCCAATGCCGAGACATTCAGACCTTTGGGCAAGTCTGAAGATTTGGGCATAGGCACTAGTGGATGGTTCACAGGGTTGTTTTGTTTGTTACATCTAGGTGGTTCTTTGTAGGCTGGTGACAATGTTCAGGTTGTGGATAGGCATCTGTGAGACCTTCTGGAGCTGACAGAGTCCCCACTCTGTCCTACCTCTGTGAGTTGTCAGGAATCATGACTGTCCCTTGTCTCCAAAACAGGATGCCTTGTGGAGCAGCATAGTTCTGGATGGCCTTCCAACCCTCGTAGATTAATATGAACACTTCAAGAGAGCCTCTTCCCTGATGTTTGCTTCTTTGATGCTTCTACCCCCAGACATTCCCACTAATTCTCCTCTCACACTGACCCTAGCCTTATTACTACAGTCTTTTTGCATGCATGAATGCGTGTGTACTGCTTTTGGAAAGAATCATCCGATGCTTAGAATCATAAAGGTTGGAAAAGACCTCTAAAATCATCTAGTCCAACCGTCTACGTACCACAAGTCAGCTGTGTGTGCCTGCGTTACAGTGACAGGAGACACGTTTAATGCTGAAGGTGCAGCTGAAGTTGTAGAATGATTTTACTGGCTGACTTACCTCCGGTCTGAAGCATAAAAGGAAGCCAGCTGAATCTACTTTAATTGAGGCAAGCCATTCACTTCTGTGCTTAGTGCCAGGAAAGTTGTTGAGCAATAACTTTGAAAAATCCTCAGAAATAAGAATGTACTTTGTAATGATCTCAGTTCTTCAGTGATATGTATTTAAATAGGTTACTTGATTTACTATCCAGTTTTAGTTAAAATGACCATTGAGATCATTAATCATGATAACAGCATTAATTACATAAATATCTGATTTGCTGATTTTTCATGTTCACGACTCTATAAGCGTGTGGATTAGATGATGAAATAAAAAATGTGCATTTTTTATGCCAGTGTTGTCTAATTCCTTTTTGCTCTTCTGTTTAGTCTATTTGTTTATCTAACCCTTGTCCTATGACAGTCTCTGAGGTGTGTGTAGTACTGTGATATTGAAAAAATAAGTTCATTTGTAGTTAGCTTTTTGTCATGCCCCAGAATGTCTCTTCTGGGTACATTTTCTGACCTAGATTGAAGCTACAAGCAGGAACTTCTGGGTTAAATAAGGAGTACTTTGTTTGAGTTGTTCTTTATCATATGATTTTTTTTGTTGTGTTTCATAACTGCTGGAGAATTTACACTCTGGGATTCAATATTTTTGTTTTAGTGGTTGTAATAAGGAAAACTATTTATTGAAGATTTCTGATGCAAATACATTGAAGGGAAGGGTTTTTTTCACCCCCATGGGGATTTATACTTTAATTCCTTGACTCATTTTTTCAGAATGAGAGAGACTTTAGTGTTATATAATAAAGTAGTTCATGGTACAATTAATATGATGGAGGAAAACAGTAACATGATATGCTGAATTTAAATTACTGGAACTGATCAGGAGGGACATCAGAATTAAATGCTAGATAGGATTGACGTAACAAATACAAGATGGCCACTACTTTTAAGTTGAAATATTCTGTCACCCACTGATACATTCCAGGCAAATTTGTTGGTAGACTAAACATTTTGATAGTCTTTCCATTATTTCTTTGAGCCATCAGCTTTTAATTTTCTCTTTCTAGTTAATATACTTGTGTATAATTTAAACAGAAAACTGTTCTGTTTCATCATAAAAGATTTGTCTGTTACTTTTGGTGTGTAAATCAAGTGGACAGCAAAACATTCTTGAACTTGTTTTTTGAGGCATTTGTTGACAACAACAGGGAAAGAGATCACAGAGACCGCCAATAAGTGTGGACATCAATTATTTTTTAATTGTATAGGAGTACAGTACACTAATTAAAACTAGTATATCTTGCAATGCCAAAGGCAAAATTAATAATTAATTTTTATTAATATTCAGAAGTAGCACAAGGAATACATTAAAAAAGATTTTGTGGCTGTGACTGAGATCTTGTTTTGCTTTATATTTTAGCGAAAATAGTATGTTAGCTAAATTTGAATAGTTAAATATGCATTGAAAAGACTATATGTATTGAAGAAGAATGTTCTATTCAGACTAGTTATCCAGTGACAGGATATATGAGGTAGGAAAAATTCTTTTAAAAAAAGCAGGGCTTTGCTCTATTTTACCTGAGAAGTATAAATACATGTTATTCTGCCATTGTTACCATGGATACTTTAATTATCAGATTGAGTGTTTTAGCTATGATACCTCGTATTCAATAGGAAAATCTACTTCCAACTTCTTCTAGGGTCCAGCTCGTCAAATTAGGTATGTCCTGAACTGATTTGCCAAACCCGATGTGCTTCTGGTCAGTGTTCCTCCTCTATCTGTAAGAAATTTATTTATTTATTTCTGCCACAGTTTAGACTTCAATGTGCTGTAAGTAATTCATCTGGAAACTGCCATTCGGGATCAGAAGCCTATCAGAAAGAGAAGCTTTTGTGTGGAAACATATTTTACCACTGTAATAGACAACATATTAATTGGCTCTGTATGGACCAGTTCAGCAAAGTTTTAACTTTTGGAATAATCAAAGCTTGTTTAAAAACCTTCTGAAGGCAGTTCTGTGAGAGTAAAGTTTTTAAAGGGCAGCTTGTGTCTGGTGTTATTTTGAACTTTACCTCGTTTTGTGATGGGAGGTGGCTATTAGAAACCTTATCAGAATATTGCATACTGCTGTGATTTTTTTCTAGGCCAATGAATTTCAATTTACTTGATCATTTAAGATTAGGCAGGCAAAATTTTAGATTCTTTTTTTTTTTTAAATGAGCTACAGAACCTAGAGAGATATGGCTGTCTCTAATTTTACAAAGAAACACTATGAGTTTCACCTCTTAGTGATTTTCCTTGTAATTCCTGTAGTCATTCAGGCACTGCCTAGAAATATGGACATTGCTTGCTGTACTTTAGCTAAAATCTAAGATAAATATATCACAGATCCATACCTAATTTAGCAGTAACTCAAAGCTAGTTTTTACTTCATCCTAATATCTCAATCTACTATTATAACAATATATAAAATACAATCTTGTCTTATAAACTTGCACATGTTGGATTGCTACAATTACCCAGAACTTCCTTTTAATTTCATTACAGCAAAGCAAGCTACAAAAAAGTTTTACTATGCCTTAATTGAGTTCTATGTAAGTGTAGATGCCATTTTTGTCCTCTTCAAAAAGGAGTCTGTTGCTTTAGAAAAGTCAGATTGCGGCCACTCCTTGATTTTTAATTTTATTAGCAAAAGGAAGAGTAGTGATAATATTCATCTTCAGTTTATCATCAGGCCTGTGTTTTGCAGGGATTCTGACCTTTTCAGTGCTCTCTCCATGGATTGGAAAATAGCACAAGTAATGTTTCTAATTCCCATGTATCTCTGTGCTTGTGAACAGGCGTGTCAGTCACTGAGCAGCAAAGAGGAGGAACCACTACTTCACGTTGCTGTTTCCCAAAGAAATCAGCATACGTGGGAAGAGTAGGCTGTTGCAGACAAACTTTATTCCTTCTTCTACTTTGAAGTACTTGCTTTTCAAACTCGAGTGCAAAATTTGACAAAATACAACTCATTTTTTAAAAAACAAACAAAACACAAACTTTCCAAAAAGTTACTTATCACAGTTCTGGAAAAGCCGTTCTCAGAAGTTCTTTTCTGAATTCTTCTGTTCTCTGTCCTGAAAGTACCGCTCTCTAAAGAGTGCTGTGTGTTGTCCAGGAAATCCAGAGTGCACCTTATGGAATAACATCAAAGGGAAGCACTTCACAAAGACAGGCAATTTAGATGCTCAGTTCTGGAAATGTATTGACTGAAGATGAAAGCTCTTTAGGAAAGAGACTTTGTCTTCTATTTATATAGAATATTGCATAATTTAATAAATGTTGGGGACACTATTAATCTCATCCAACTTTAGATGTCTACAGTGTAGCTGTCAATCTTAAGAGAAGATCAATTGCATTCTAAAAGTGCCTGTTTCTCTCCACTGACTATAAAAGGAGCCCGCACAAGTAGCTCAGGTGCAGACAGCTTCATCTATATTTGGGCAGATGAACGCTGCTCTAAAATGCTGTCTAACATGGCAAAATAATTGTAATTGACGTTTTAAAAAAATCCTTGGGAATGTATCTTGTTCTTAAATCAGCTAAGAAAAATAATGGCAACTGCTGTTTTTAGTATTACATTCCAATGTGAGGTGTCCGGGGTTGTTAGCATAATCACAACAACATCAATCCATCCGTAGGTTCCTGAAATGTTAATTCTGAATATAAAACTGAAGCCACATGCTTTCTTGGAGCAAAAGAGTAAAGCTGAACACCTGGGTTGTCAATGCTATAGCAGCAGTTCAATAGGAAATTCTATCTACAGTTGAAAAGACAATACAATTAAATTCCCTATGGGAATGACAACAAAAATATCCTATACTGCTGCTGGATCCTCTGGATCAGCTGATATTCTTTTTGGACATCTCAAAATCTGTTTACTGGTATTTTTTTTTTACAGTGGAAATGTTGTTTTGAAATACAACAGAACATCGTGTTCTTCTAAAGCTGTTCCAGTGTCTTATTAGTGGCAAGGCACTATGCTTGAAATGTTGGCCATGAAGAGTCTATACACACAGTGCCATCTGTTCAGACTTTGACTAAGAGCATTTTAGCCGGTATATAAGGACTGACATTACTCTTTCATACTGTGGGCATAAAATTCATGGGTGCAGCTGACCTGATAGTATTTAGCCATTTAAGATACATATGTGACAATCTCTTTCCAATGCTGGTTTAATTGCTGTATGGCAAAGCAATACAAGAACATCCGGAAAGCTGTGTATGGTGGATATATGGGCCTGTGCTTAACTGAATGATTATAATCTAAAGTTATACTGAGTGATATTCCAGGCAGCTGGTTCTCTCTTGCTTACCTCTAAAGGAAATGTTAGGAGGAAAGACGCGAAATATGTAAGAACCAGGGAAAAATACTGAGCTCTGAGGCATAGGAGATTTTGTATTAGTTAGCGTGGAACATACTGATGCTAAAATAAGGAAGTAGAGATTCAGAGTCACGTAGATACAAAATATCAAGTTCACTAAAAGCTGTATGGTGATGGGACATTAGAGAGACTGAAGGACTGAACACTTTATTCTTAATCTTTAACATTAAATTTAAAATAAGTTTATTTGAGAAAAATTAACAATTTATGTATCTGAGTAATAGGCATCTGTATTACATGCTATACCTTGGATATATTTCAGACTTGTTTATTAAATTATTTCTTCTGCGAATACCTTTCTAATGGAATAAATATTCTCTGTTCCTACAGAATGTCTTTTAAGAGGGCATGAATAGGATGTTAGAATAGACTTACTATTCAATTTCTCTCAAGGTCAAGGACCCTTAGAACATCTCTAAAAGGAAATCTGTTCCAAAAAAATAAAATCAGCATGTTTAGGTTTTGAGAAATTCTAATACTGCATGTCTTGAACAGTTGAGTAAAGACTCACTTTGCTTGTGTTGGAAAGCACATCAGAAATGTACAAGCTGTCCTTTCCAGATCCTGCTGGAAATTCTTCATTCTAAGATGTATTTATCATGCAGTCTAAGTGGGATGATCTCTTGACAACTGATTCATGTAAGGATAAGTAATAGTCCTGCTTAGATTTTTTCTTTCTCTCTCTTTTTCTTTCTCCTTTTTTTTTTTTTTAATGCTATTTGATATGGAAAAATCTTGAAATAGAAGAAGAAAGGTGCTCTAGAGGACCTTAGATCAAATCTGCCTTTGGTAGAGATGTGATTGTGTCAAGCTATCATTCATACTCTCTGCTTTAAGTTGCTTTCAAATTCCTTATGCCAAAGGTACTGTCAGTCATTCCTACCTGCAGTATAAGGGACTGTCTCTCACTCACGAATGAACTTCTTACAGATGACACAATTCTTTCTGACTTTAAAGTGAAACGTAACTTTTTACAACCTGTAAAACAAATACTAGTTAGCAGACGTTTCCTCTAGATGTTCGTGTTCATGAATAACTGCTTGCTTTATCAAGAAAATTTTTTTTTTACTAATTTATATTCCTGCCTATCTGCAAATGCAAAACAACTAAGGTAGGGCAAGATAGATTATATCCATTCTTTGCCTCTTCTGCAGAAGGATATAAAAGCAGTTACATTGGAGCAACCCAGGAATTAGCTGAGGGTATAGCTGTAAAAAAGAAGATGAGGAAAAGAACCAGCTTGAATTTTAGGTTGTGTTGCGTGGCTGGATGCACAGTTACTTACGTAAAATGAACACAATTGATTGGGAGTCACTGAAAAACTGAGTCAAATGTCATTTTACAGAATATCCTAAGCAGAAATGCCACTTGAATTGAAAGCAACCAGTCAAAGAAATGCTGTATTTTCAAGAGACATCATGGAGTGCAAAGGTTGTGAACAAAGCAGTAACAGCTCCAATGAGCCACCAGAAGTACTAGGGAAAACTGTCTTCTATAGCATATGCACAGTTCAGGCCTTTTCTTCACACCTCAGAATGCAATAGGAATATCCATCAAACTCAAGCTGTTGCTCTACCAGTAGAGATGTATTTCAAATGAGGGAGTGCTACCTGTGAAGACGATCTATTAACTGCTGAGATCTATGGGTAGTTCTGATGTAAACTTCTTGTTTTCTCTTGAACTGTTCACCAACCAGCTAGAGCCTCAAGCAGGGCGCCCTTGTGTTGTAATACTGATTACTGATGAGCCCTTCTTTTGAAAATGTCAGTGAATTTGGATAAATGTCTTCAAAATTTATAATGCCTTACTAATTAACATCGTTAAAAACTGAGCTGTCCAGAAAAGCTAGATGATGTTTAAATTTGCATTATGGATGTACAAAATATTTTTTTCTCTTAATTTTCTCTTTTACATCTGAACCTTAGTGAATGGCTCCTACCTCTGTATGTGAATGCCAGAAAGCTTTGCTCAGCAAGTGATCCATCTGCAATGCATATTCCATACTGTTCATTTTACTTATAGTAAGTCAGAACACAGTATGTCTATGCATGAGATAGACAGCATGTCATAGTTAAGTCTGGGTTTGTTGCCCTCCTGCAGAGTTGTCTTTCTTTTTTTATTGACTGCGTTACTAAATGTTGAGAGACAGTGCTTGAGAATTTCATAACTTGATTTCAGTTGAAATTGAGCTTGGTTATCTGGGTGTGGATAAACCCTTGACCTGCAGTTATCTGGGTGTGGATAAAATGTTGTTTTAGTGAGAAAATAAAGGTATTTATTAAACAGTGTCTTAAATATATTCCAATGTAAACATGAATCTTTGCAGTAGAGATCTTGAAACATCTCTCAATTCTTTTTTTTCTTTCTATATTTTGCAAACTCTACACACATAGTCAATAGAAATGGCAGTTGCTATATTTTGACCAGCAAAAACACATCTCCTATGTTTTCATGTTTTTGTACTATTAATTATGCTCTTTTTCTTATGTGAGAATGCCTCTCTGTGATTGCTGAGATTTTATGAATCATTTTTAGACACTGGTAAGACTGTTTATTACATAGGACAAAAGTTGAGAATGTTGAAGAATTTGATTTTTTTTTTCCAGGTTGTGCTAAATAATTGATAAAATAGTTAATTTTTAAGAAAAAAAAATGTTATCTTGAATTCTAAAATGGTTACATTGAGCTTTTGTGGCAACTAGTGAATTTTTTCCCTGTCAAACTTTGGATATATGAAAATCATTGAGATAATATAATCTGACTGTTATTTATTTTTATCAAGAGTAAATTCTCTTGAATAATCTCTAGTTTACAAAAGAAAGCTAGAAACCATATTGTCAGAATGATTAGAATTCTAGCAGGCAAACAAAAGAGCTCTACCTCATTATTATTTGCATCTGAAGTAGAGCTCTCAAATCATAATATACTATAAGACTTCAGATTTAAACAGAAGATCAAGATGTTTTTCATGGAAAAATGAAGTCTGGCTTCCCAGGAATGCATCCTTTATGTTCTCTGATAACCACGCTATGACTGAGAAAGAGATGGCAGTGTTGTGACCAGACAGGAGTTGTACATGTGCTGAGTGCCCGGCTGTCTTCTGCTAAATACAAGGTAGCATTGTATCTGCCTTTTGTACATACAGTACAAAAGCAGTATTGGTCTTCACCACATTGCTAATTTTCATGAAACTTGCAGGGATATAATTACCTTTAATTATGCTGTGTCAGATAGGGCAATGAATCCAAAAGTGATTAGAGAGAAAGGGAAGGATTTGGATAGTTTAAGGCACAATGCCTTGGAAAGTCAAGCTAAAAACAGATAGAAAATTTCCTTCTATGGACCTGGAAAGGAGCTCTGCTGACCCTTTTTAATATAGGCTTTCAGACAGGATGTAATATCATCTACTTGTCATCTTCAGAGTTAATAATTTCTTGCTTTTCATTTTATCATTTTCTCTTACAACACTGCCAAATTTTGACCCATGTTTATCTTTCTTTTCTAAGTGGCCTCTGTTTTCCACATGCTATAATCCTTTCTGTGTATTCACTGGAATTCCTTTGTTTTATGTTCCCACCCCTAACTGGTATTCCCAGTCCTCCAACTCTATAATAATAAAACACCTCTGTTGTTTTAACCATCCATAAGATACTAATTTTCTCTCTTTCAACCTTTTTAGCTCTCTGACCTTTGTTTTTCAAACAACTTTCTCCCCTTCTTCACTGCCATTCTTTCTCCCTGAGAACAGTTTCCCATGAGCCTTACCACCCTAAAGGCAGTGCGCTGGTCATTCAGGCCAGGCTATGCCAGTGCTGATAAATGTGCTCCCACTGCAAGAAGCAGTCATACAACATAAATTTATATTCTACCTTGGCCATTCTGACCTGAACTTCCTCATCTTGTTGTGCTACAGCTGCAACTTTTGGTCCAAGAAGGGTAACCATGAAGCATTGAATAAGGCAAACTATTTCTGTCAGATGCCAAGACTTGACCAGAGGAAGGTTTACTCAGTCTTTCTATTCTTCCCTCATCCTGTGACTTCTCTAATTCTGCAATCCATCTCATTGGTTCCCCCTCTTCACTTCCAGTGGGTAAGAGGACTGTGACTGAAAAGTGTTCTCTCTTCTGTGGAAAGCTATTAACTTGCACCAAGGTGCGCTGATGTCCCTCTTGCCGGGAACAGGGAATGCCTAGGTGGTCTTGCACATCAGATTTTGAGGAGAAAGGGAAAATGGGGCTCAGGGCTTTGAGAGACTTGTTATAAAACACAGAATTATTTAGACTAACTATATTGTCAAATATAAACAATTGGCCTTGCAGTGAGAATGTGCTGATGATCGTGTAGTCCTGTATTTAATGACATCCCAAGGACTGCCTGCCCCACTATGAGAATAGAAAAAATAATTCAACAAACAGCAAGAAACTTTTGCATACAACCCAGCATATATATAAATAGAGGCCAACTTACTGGAGTCAAAGTGTACAAGTGGATACTTCAAACAGTCGATCTCCTTTGTTTTCAGAGGTCAGAGCAGACTGGACACAGACTTGTTGTAGAGACAGCCTCCCTTATTGAGAGGTATGTGAAATGCTTCAGAGTCAGTTCAGATTTAATACATCCATTGACCCTCTTAAGACCTTCATTTGTTGCAAAATACTTCAAGACAAGAAATGTTAACGCAAACTATTGTAGTCATGTTCTGTTTCAAAGTACCTGAGAACCAGAAAATATTCCTATAGAATCAAGTTCTATATGTAGAATAAAGGTAAACAGAATGGGTCCCTTGTTCCTCTCTGCTGCTCTTATGTGGATGAGGACTTCTACCTCTGGATTCTCCAGCACAATGGTCCTTGAAAAGAATGCAGTGGTGGTATCTGCAAAGGAACACAGACTGTATCTTTTCAGTCTTTTACAGGCAGATCCAAGGGAAAATGCAAACAAAGTCTTTGGGCCCTCAGTTCATATCTGCAGCACCTTTTCCAGGCTTAGCGTTCAGCAGGAACTCTGTCTAGCCGGGGATATCTGCTGTTCACACAGTCACACAGCCATCTGCCTTGACTCTTTAGTGCTGGGGATGCTGACATGAAAAAAGCAGGCCAGTAGGAAAAGATGAATGACCATTGTGTTTAAATGTTTGTTTACAGATTGCATAAGGTGTGCTCAAGAAGGAAAGGTCAGCCACCAAATGGAGCAGGAATCTCTTAGCAACCTGGCAGAGAGCTTGCTGTGTTCTCAGCTTCCAGAAATGTGTGTTCCCACAGGTCTTTGTCTCTTTGTGTCCCAGTGGTGGCACCTGAGCAAGATCAGATGCTCTTCTTAGGGACAGGAAGTCTCCCTGGCAAACTGCCTGTCCATGTATGGCTGAAATGATCTTGGGACTTCTTGGGGTATAGAAGTGTCTCATCAGAAGGAGTTGTGTGGACCACACCTTGCTGTCTTGTAAGCACAGGATGATCTTGGACTTGGAGTTCCCCTGGCAGCCTTTCAGACAGCATGTAAGGGTTCCTGAACCACCATGACTCTCCCTAATGATGCTTCCAGCATTTGTGATGCTTTAGATGTCTGTGGATAAACAATATGAACTGTAGAGGGATGTTGTCCTGTATTATGTCAGGACAATATAGATACAGCATGTTTTACAGCTTCCAGCGAGAGCAGGGAGGAAGCAGCTGATGAAGCTGAGGAAAAGCTGCAGTAGCTGAGAGCAAACCACTTTAACTGGTGGTGAGGAACCATTCGTCTTCTCCTAGCGCTGTGAGCAGGAAAAAAAGGATCTCCGATTTCAAGATTAGTGACAAATTTGTGTGAGTTGGCAATTCTTCGAAAATGAAATTTATTAAACTTGAAATAAAGCGTTCACCCCTGAATGAACATCTCCTTTTGTAAGCTTGCAGGATTTTGCTCATGGGCTTTTTACCGCTATTCTCTTGTTTGAATGAATGTACCCTTAAGGCCAAAATCCATATTGCTGAGTTATTATGAAATACAGACTTTGTCTCCGTGTGCTCCTACACTTAACATTGCTCAACAAATGATACCTGTGTGGTAATTTTCAAATGAATGACTGAGAAAAGACAGAGAGGAGAAGGTTATTGCCGGTGGGCCGTTTGTCATCACCTGAAGCGACGACGGGGAAAATACTGTTTTGTATATTCTAACACTGATGCGTGTGCCACCAGGTATTTTTGTTCATGCCATTATCCACGTTGGTATGGATAGCAACAGCAGCTTACTTGGAGTGTTAGGATTGTATGTACTTGGACACGTTGTCGACAGATTTTAAGTGTGTATTTAAAATCTGTTGGGGAGAAATGTGATTAGGAAAAAGCAAATTTTCTCACATGGTGAATTTTTTAATCCTAAAGGTCAAGTTCAAGCTTTCTCAGCATATTGGTATGAGGAATTACCCATTAATTAAATAACGTGAGTCATATTATGCCATTGATTTTTTTATATATTTCTTGCTGTTTGATTTTAATTAATGGGGGTTCTGTACATAGAGGATTCAAGAAAAGGTCCAATGTTTAGAATCAGAACGATAAAGTAAAACATGAATATGATAGTGTGGTTTGCTAATTGCAGTAACGATTGCCATCAGAGCCTCCTACACTGTCTGTGCTCAGTGAGATTGCCGTATGTCACAGGAAGTCTTCCCTGAGAGAAGACAATCAACCCCAGAGTTGATTCACTGTTGTTAAAATGAAGCACAGCATGCTTTTAATATCTTTAGAGAGCATTAAAAACCTTGAAGATAAGGTGAAGCAGGGTGCGCTTACTCAAAAATTCAACCTATATTTTAATCAATAAGCTTTGCATTTTCAGGGAGAAGTGCAGCTACCAGCACTTGAAATGTTTAAAAGAAGGCTGTGATTCAGCATGCTCCTGCTCGTGGGCTTGATGCACGTTTTGCCGGTTGCTGACTACTGAGATAGGTAGGTTGTGTTTAAACTAAGGTCTGGAGCCCTTGATCAAAAGCAGGCCTGTATGTGTAATTTTCAATATAACATAAGACAGTGCCCTCTCCAAAGATCATACTATCTAAAACAGTGTTAGTGCTGAGAATTTGTCTGTGCGGAGGCTTCTGCATAACACAGAGCTGTGCAGTATGTTTCATTTCATAACATGGTGAAACTTAGCAGCTCAGAGAGAGCTCTTGCAGCGCTGAAGAGTCAGGAAACTGAGACTAGATTGGCAGGGTGAAGAGCAGACATAACTAACAAAGTGTTTAAAATGATACATTTGAAGTTCAGAGCTGCTGTTTTTTATTTCTTTCATTATATTTCTTCTGCCCTGTTCTGCAGTCTTTTATCTGGGTATACAGAACAGTTGACCTTAACAGAAAATGAGAACGTCTTTCATGGGGTCTGGAGGTCATGAAGACCAAATCCAGAGATGCCGTCTTCCCTGAGCTGCGATATTCCCGGACTGACTCCTTAGCTAGCTCATGGTGCATACAAGGAACACCTCTGGTTGCTCAGGCAGTGAGTGGAGCCAGTCATTTCACGTACTTCCACCTTTTGTCTGTAAGTGTCGGGTTTGCTAGGCTATAACTGGCACAGTGCCTGCTTTTTTCTAGTTTTAACTGTATTGCAGGATTGAGTCCTAGCTGAACAATTTTGCTTCCCAGAATGAAATGGATAAATTGGCCTTAAACAAATAATGCTAAAATTTGCCACAGTACCATGTTCTTAATGAACTGAGGAGCATCAAAAGTGCAGTGTTCTTCTAAATGCTGGTTTCCATGATTGTCATTTTCTGTGATTTTCAAAGCAAATTGAACGTTCTGCTGAAAGTCAGTAGCTTTCTTTTGGAAAGCTTGTTTCATTCTTGCTGCGTATCGCAAACATATATGTTAAAAGCTGTGCATACAGTCGCTTCCAGCCACTGTCAGAGCATAGTATCCCTCTCTTTCTATGGACTCTTTCAGTATATTTGAGAATAGCTTCACCACAAATGTATCCCACTTTATCAGGGTAACACGTGTATGATTTCCTCTGGTATTGCATCATAAAATATAGTCAACATATAAGGTAGAAACAACAATTAAAATTGATGTTACCGATTTAAATATAAATTATTATATTAGTCTTTACTTTGAAAATGTAATATGAATGACAACTAGTCATTATTTTAAATAACTTCTGAAGCTAACAGCAGTAGACAGTGAATGTGCATGTGTGTGCAAGGGTCTTTTGTAATGCTCGGAGGTTGTTTAACTGACACCCCAAATCAGGGAGCATTATTTTTCCAACTAATTTTTATTGTCATCCAGTTTATTCTTTTCCTCACGCTGTGTCCTCCTCATATCAATTTTAGACTAAAATACTGCAAAAACAAAAAAGGTAATGGCACTTTCCACAGTATTTCAAAAGGTTTTTAAGTGGAAAAAGGTATTTAGTATTTTTAATAAGCATCTTCAATACTATTGAGTTGGTTTCTTTGTTCATATCACAAGATTAATTATGCTGTCAAGCACTTTCAAGGCCTGCTTAACAAAGATTCAGTGATATAATGGTTTGCTTCGCATTGCCTTTTTTCTGCATAGCAATCACAATCAGCATTAGACAATTTAAAACCCTTTCACAAGCCGGAAGTTCTGAAGAGCCTTTTAATCAACAAAAGTAATTTTGCAAACAACTGGATACAGCGTTTTTCATATTAACTAACTTGTGCTAAACTCTACTGTATGCCTGGATCTCTGGTTCTGGTGATGAATTGTTCAGATTTGTAGGAGGCTAAAAGTGGGGAACACAACTAGCAACATTTGCACCCCATGAAAATTGTAATTTCATATCTTTCTCTAGCTTAATATAATTATATTTGTTTCAGATTCATGTGTTTTAATTTTCCCTTACCATACTGTTCTTTTGTAATCACTTAAAATATTTTCAGAAAAAAAATACTGGGAGATGTAATTTTGTGCTTTAAGGCACACCACTATTTTTGTTGGACAGATTAGAAATAACAGCATAGGTTGAGATTCTGAAATTCAAGTTAAAGTAGGAAAATCTGTTTAGAAATTCGCCTCATAAAAATAATCTGGCTGAAGAATACTTTATACAGTAATTTTATTGCCATACAGCATGATAAGCAATCCCACATGATTTAAAAGCACTTATTTGATGGAGAGATTGCAAAAGCAAAAATACACTACGTTACGTTTTTTTTTAGTTTTTTCAAGCACGTTTATAAATGAAACTAACCTGTTAATGACACCTTTAAAACACTCTTTTTTTTTTCTAAACTGCTAGAAGCATTAATTTGTACCGTTACTGCATGTGGTAATTAGCAACTTCAGCAGTGATTTTCTCTGCCCTAAACCTTTTGTGTTTGACACTATTCCAACCCAGGAGAGGAGTGACCCTGGGATGCAGTGCTACAGGACAAGTGGAGCAAATCCTGTCACAAGAAATAACAGGGTCAGAAGACATTGCTAATGAAGTCATAGCAACTGGTTTAAAGAGCCAATCAGAGAAGGCAACAATCTGTAAATGAGGATATAATTAGCAGAAAAAATAACATGCTTTAGTTGGATTCTAGGGGAGCCAGTAATGAAGGCAATGACTAGATATTGAGAGAAATTCCAAAAGATTAGAGCAAACATTGTGCAACAAAGAATACCTAATTAGCAAAAAAAGTGAATATGCCTTAATTAGAAGGAAAATATGTGATTGAAAGACATGGAGAAGACTTTAAATATGAATACAATAAATGAATGTTAGACCAGATCTCTGTGATGAAGAAAATACCTTTACCATTTTGATAAATGGTAGTGAAGAACATGGTCTGTAAATTCACATCTTTGGCATGACATTAATATTATAAAAACAATTTTGAGACAGTAATTTAATGGAGTTTTGCCCAATTTACATATTTGCTCTCCCCTAACACAGCACTGCAGTCAAAGCAACTCTGCACCTTTTAGCTTGCCTTAACATTCTTATATGAACAAGTAGCTATTAAAAGAATTTCAGGTAGGTGTCCTGTGACACGTGAGGCAATGCTTGGTTCAGGTATCTCTCTAATAGGACGAAACCCCTGGTTTTTTTTACAGAGAAAGAGTTTATGAGGTTGGGGCCCTGCATGTGTGTATGTAACTCCTACACTGGTGCAACTTGCATTTAAATGTTGCTATCTTTTGAAAGTAAGGAGCGCTCAGAAATTCATTAATGCAAAGAAAAATCTTCCGCTGACTTCAGTAGGACTTCTGGATCTGACTCTGAGTGAGCAGAAAACATGGAAATTTTATTAGTAAAAATTAAACATGTTATTATCCTGAGCATAATAGACCCAAATAGAAGAATCCCATAATAGATTGTGCCAGTACAGTATATGTACAGTATTTATGACTAGCAGCGATGAAAAGTATAATGTTCTACTGCTTATCATTTTATTACAATAGAAAAATCAGAACTCTAACTTGCTAATAATTTTTCAGTTTTATAGACATCTAAATGATATTATATTTCCTCCCTTTTTCTCTTTTTACAAAATGGTTCTAGGATATTGATTGTCATTTATTTTTACTCATGATACTTAATTGTCATAATTAGCAATCTATGTCTCATTCCCTATCTTAAAAATATCCTGTCAATTTTATAGCATATTTATAGATTAATTTAAATGTATAATTTAATTTATTACTGCATACCTTTGGTTTGTCTGTAACATTAAAATACTTATGGTACAGAATATTTTAATTAAAACTATTCATCAAACGAAGTCCAGGTAGCATCCTTATCCTTGTTTGCAGTAGGGGGTTCTGGCAGTGAAAGCAAGCAAAATAATGGGTCAATTAAAAAAAAAATCTAAATATAGCTTTTTCAAAGATCTGATTGCTTAATTCAAGGTAAAAAAAAAAAAATGTTTGTCAGTGGATTTCAGAAATTAAATTATGATACTTCCCCCTTGCAGATATAAAATTTGCCAATGTCAGAGCCAGAGCAGAAGTAAACTAGTCGAGAAATGGGCTTGAATTTTCATGTGTGACATATCTCAATTTGACATTCGGTGTCTACAGGAAATTAGGATACTGTTTTCAGAAGGTTCTTCTTGTGAAATGAACAGTACCATTAATTTTTTTTTCTAGCACTGGGAAATTCACCCTCTATTTATGAGAATCAACACATTTACCCTTTTGGGTCAAATGTTTTCTTATATTTAAAAAGAGAAAAAACTTTTAATGATATTTCTAATGAACTAGGAGTTATTAGTTTTCTGCGCTAGGGAAAACTACAGCATATCAGCATGATCAAATTACTACCTCTAGTGTAACTGCATCAGGGTTTTGCTGCAGCTCTCAGTTGACAGTAAGTCTTCCATTCTTTTACCATGTATGCTATTAATTCACTCCCTAGAACTGTCAGGTACCCAGAGAGTAAGAGAAATATACTAAAAATATCAATATGTTTCTCTTCTTACATTAGGTAGCATATCTCCACTGATGGTATTTTAAATTAAATAACGAAATAGTGTTGAAAGTTCTGACTGGCTCTGATAACAAAATGGATTAAAAAAATTAGCAAGTTGAAAAAAAAAAGCGGCAGAAATAGAATCAGCTGACAACTTAATTGTTTGGTTTGTATGCAAATATTCTGACAATAATTTGCCAATGCTTTTGAATATAAGTTTAGGAACACATAATTATAACATTAATTGTTTCTTGTGCTTTAATTCTAGGTTTCTGTCACTAAACAGAAGAACTGTAATTCATGAGGAAATATAAAAAGTATATTCATTTTGTATTCAATTAGCTCTAAGCATATTCTGTTGCAGTGCGGTGCAGTATTACAGTGATTATTTATGTTAATCTACAGAGTGAGATACAGTAGGCCAGCATAATGAATTGTCTTTATGCTGCATAGCAATGTCTTTTGAATCACCTTCTGTATTCACAAACAAGAGCACTTACCTGAATGTGCTAGTGGTTAGGCTGCAGGATAAAGACTTAGTAAAAGAGGAATGATACAACACTACAAAATCCACCATTCACGTAACTATTTGCTTTTAAAACTATCTCATAATAAAATTGAATAGCTAAGCCTAAGTCTGAAGTGCGAAGAAACGATGCTGAAAGGTTGGGTTGGAATTTGGCCAGAATCTCCTTATTCTAACTTTGAATGCAAAACTAATCACTCAGATTTATGTGGAGGTGAAAGCTACACAACATCTTCATCAAAGAAAAATAGGGACACCCCTCAATAAAATGTGTGGTAACACTTTATTGGCTAATGAATATATAGTTCCTCCCAATTGCTATGTTTTACTATTGAGGACTGTAGCAGCATTGCAATTACATTACCAGACTGGTATTTGCTAAAAATGCTTTGGTCTCTTCTGCTGCTCTGAAAACTTACTTTACAAAAAAGGCGGGGAGTGAGAGAAGGGAAGGGCAAGGAAAGGCAGGTTGTGCACCATCCCCAAGCCTTGTGGGGAAATAAGCCATGCACGGATAATAACAGTGCAAACAAGTTGATGCTGCTATTTTTAAACAAGCTGTTATTATTGACTAACAGAGGTTGCTGTAGGTGGGATGTTGTTAATGACAGAAGCTCTGGAACAGTAAAATTGCTACTAATCCATGAGCTAGAGAGCCTGATAATGAGAAACACCTAAGTGCAGAATTAAAGTCCTCTAAAATCATTTCCGCTACATGTTACTTGATAAGGAGACATAGGTTCCCAAGCAGATCTTTTTCTTTCTCAGAAATCTCGATCCACAGAGATCTGTATTACTCCTCCATTCACAAATTAGAGGGATGAGGAAATCCTGAGGGGGTTATTAGTGCAGCTTTCTAAAAGAAAGATACCCAATTACTTTGGAACAGGCAAAAAAGCATTCCGGGACAAGCTATTTTAGGGACCACGCAAAGAAAAAAATAATTATGCCATGATCCTTAAGCAAGAATGTGAACATGTAAAGCCTTGGAGCTTTGTGTGAAACTTTTTTTCAGCATTGTATGGATGAAAAGTCTGCACTGAACAGTCCAAACAGTGTTTAGGGATTTTTTTCTACGTATCTGATCCCACTGACTTTTTCCTAGTGGCTTACTCCACAGAGACATGGTGTGAGGAGGCCAGACATGAGCGCATTCCCTGGGTCATGGAGTCATGTGGAAGCTCTGTGGTGGAACTACACCTGCTGTTCCGTACAGACAGTTGTGAATGTGTACCTGCTGACTACATCTTTCCCCACCTTCTTTACATTAGAGGTGAAGGAGTTGTGGTGGTCTTCCTTTTTAATACCTCTGCGATTTCAGATTATAGGTATCTAAGTTTTGGAACTTGTAGCGCTGCAGTTCTTGCTTTCTACATGTCTACTTTCTACAACTAAGAACTACATACAATTTGTTCTGGAAATTATGCCAGAATATGCGAAATGTGTTGGTTTTGTTTCATCAGATTTCCTTAAAAAGAACTTAAAATACTTTGACTTCAGTTTGGAATGTAAATCAGTTCTGAGAACAATTGCTGAAAATTTGTAACATTAACTTAGGTTTTCCTTTAAACCGTAAGCTTCAAAAATTTTCCTCATAATTTGAAATGAAGTGTATAAATCAGCCTGCATCAACTCAACCCTGACTTTCTGAAAAGATTTGTGAACTTTAGCAGCTCTTTCAACAGGCCTGTTCTGCATTTTGAGTTTGTAATGCAATGCAATCCAAGTGAGATTTATATGACTTCACGTTTTGTTGCAAACATTCACAGCTCAAAGCTATTACCTGACTGTCTTCCATATCAGGCCATTTATGTATCTAAGAAAACACTGGCATCTGTTTAATATTTTATTGCTTTAAAAATATCTTTGTTGTTCAGATATAATCTCACTCTAGCATTTTCATGAATAGAGTCTTTAATTTATTCGTTCTGTAGAGCTGAGGACAAGTACCTTCATAAAAATAAAATTAACTCTGAGTTGACCCATACTCTGCATTGCAAGAAAATAATGCAATAGGAACTTTTTCTTCAGATTAGGCTATGTTTTTCTTTTGGTTTATTTTTTACTTAATTTGTCTAGTGTTTCTATTTTCTTTGATTGTGAACAGAAAATATGCAATGTCTGGTAACAATTCATATTGAACTTCCAAAAGAATACATTAAATACATGCATAGCTGCTATCAGCATTAGGCCCTAGCAATTTGTGTTATCACTGATATATTAATTCTTAAGAAGTTTAAAATATTTACAGGTTGATCCTCCTCATTATTAAAAATGCATTATCAAGCATTTGTGGCTAAACCTAATGTGAAGATTGGAGGAAAGTAACTTTTATTCTTTGGCTGTTAGTGAGAAGGACAGGGCAGGACACTGGCTTTTAGTAGTGTTGCTGGTCTATGTTTATTGTGTTACACACAATAGCCTTTGAGACCGATGAGGGGCTTGATGTCTAATCAGGGCTTCCTTCAGCTGTGACTGGCCTCAGATAAAATTTAGTAGTAGTAGCTGCAAGACCTACTTGTTCTACAAAGAAATAAAGGAGCATAGGGCTATATGTCCTCCTCTGTGCTCCTGCAATGCTTTTCCTCTCCTCAACTGGTAAAGAGGTAGAGAAGAAGAATAAACATAAGTAGGAAAACATGCATTCTTTTACTCAGTTTAGAAAAAGGCAAGATAAGAGATGTGCATTTCAGATCTTCTTTAAAGCAATGGGATCTTACCTAGTAGGTGGACTTAATTCTGTGTGCTGCACCAGTTAAAATAGTTCTTACTGCAGTGGAGAGGACCCACGGTTTCACCGTTCACACATTCCTCTTTACAGTTTAAATTTGTGCATGATTCTCGCTATAGTAGTTAAAAAAAAGTTCTTGTTACAAATGTTATATTCCACATGTATTGTTTTTCTGATATGTGAAATAGTTCTGAAGCGAGTCCAAACAATCCCAAATGCAGAATTCTGATTTCAAATCCAGCTCTAAACTTTCTTTGCTTAGATATAAAATAATAAATGTGTCTGCCCAAGTCTCTAAAAGCACAAAAATTTTAATTGCATGGTCAATTCATTTAGATTAACAGCAAGAAGTTCCATATGAACTTACCATTGTTTTTCATCCCTTTGCCTCTCAATACACTTTATCAAAAAGATGTCTTCCGCTGCGTCTCTGAAGAGGCCCCATATGTGGGCTAGTCTGGATTATGAGGAGCATGTTCTAGAGTCTTGTGGGCTTCAAAGAGAAAGCCTTGGACAACTCCTCCTGTTTTGTGTAATGAGGAAAACAGCATAGTTGCTTCTGCTAACTGCAGCTGTGACAGCATGGCAGAAAGAAGTGATCGTAAGCTTTTTTCAGCCTTCAACTAAGTTGTCTTGGACATGCGTCATATCTCATGTCAGATAAATGTGGAGTGGGTCAAACTGGGATCAAGGTGCTTGTGCAGAGATGAGACAGCTCTTAGCAAGCTGTTGAAGTCGTATGAACAGGAGTCTGATTGAACATGATGGCAGTGACAAAGTGTCATCTGGGAGAAGTGGCTCAAATATGCTCTCTCTAGAGCAAAACACGCACTTACGGTGTTCTATGGTGCATAATGTTGAGTCCCTGGGAACTTGCATGTTGTCCATGAGAGCCAGTGGGTACTTGCCACTTTTGAACTCCATTGTTTTTACAAATTCTCTATGTTTTCTGTGGTTAGTCCTATAAAGAACAGCGACAGTGAAGATTCCCAGGCTAGATCCCAATGTGTGTAACTGGTGACCTAATAAAGTTGGCATTATAATAATAAGGCTAATGCTTGCATGAGGAGCAAGACAGATTAGCTGTCTGGAGACAGAGGTAAATGCTAATATAGCTAGGAGATAGCTTTATTCCGTACATCTGTGTCTGTGTGGGTCTTTAACATCCCATTTATTTTGGTGGAAATGGGATAAAGCCTTGATCTTTGAAAATATGTGTCTCAGAATGTAGTGTGCCTTGGTGTCAAAGATGGCTGTATCCTAGGAGCAAAATATTAACCTATAGTAACAGTACTTTACACTTACTAGCAGCTCTCAAATAATCATCTCTGTGCACTTTAATTAATTAACCTTTACAACAACATATCTTTGAGGGTTAGCTAAGGATCAGAACTGAGTGAACTGAGGAAAATATCTCCTATTATTCGTTTGTACAAAGACTATTTTTTTATTTAAATGTATTTGTGTGCTTTTTCAGATTTGCTTTCAGGCACCATTTAAAAAATAATGTTTTAATCATAAATACTCCAATGCTCATCAAATAAAAATAGGTGTTCATACATTTACTAGCATACATTCGAGTGTTAGGTCATTGCTTCTAACTTCCACTTCTTCCTCACTGTTCCTTCTTATAATAATGCTGATTCTTAAACCTGTCTGCTCCATTGTGAACTCCAAAACATTAAGAAAGGCAAAATCACTCATAAGTTGCATTGAACTGGTTGCCAGAAGTGTCCAGTTAGAGAGCAAAAACACACCAGACCTCTTAAATAACCACATTGCATTGCTCAAAGTTTCACTAAGGGCTTCTTAGGAAGATAATCATAAGTAAAACACAAGTCAAAGACATTTGTGAGTATTTTGAATAATCAATATATTTCATTTTCCTATGAGTTTTAACTTGCTTAGAAATGGATATTAAATAAGAGGTATGTATGGTCAGAATCTATGAGACTTTTGGTTATCCTCTGAGAAAAAGCTGAGAGACCTGGGACTGTTTAGCCTGGGGGAGACCGAGAGAGAATCTTCTCAACTTATGGGGTCCAGGCTCTTTTCAGCAGTGTGCAGTGACAGGACAAGGGGCAACGGGCAAAAATTGGAGCATAGGAAGTTCCATACATGAGGAAGAGCTTTGCTTTGAAGGTGACTGGAACAAACTGCCCAGAGAGGTATCTCTTTGGAGATATTCAAACACCCAGCTGAACTCCTTCCTGTGCAACCTTCTCTAGGGAACCTGCTTCAGTGATCTCCAGAGGTCCCTTCCAACCCTTATGATCTGTGACTCTGTCCTGATGTTCTGATAGCACCATCTCTCTTAAATGTATGGTAAAATAACGCAATGTGTAGACTCTCTCTAGAAGAGAATGTCCTTAACTACTTAAGATTGATAGAACTTATATAATGCTTTAAATATTTTGCTAGATAGTAGAATTTAATGTGAATGGGGTGATGATTAGCTATTGCTATCAAGTTTGTAATGAAAAAAAGATTCCCTGTGTTTCTTTCATTTGAAATGTTTTCTTCCTGGTAATTATTAGTTAATGCATCTTGAACCAGATTAGCTTATTCAGGTTTGTGGTTGATCTAGTAGCCATGTTCCAAGATTCACAGGAGCCATCTGGCTGTAATGCCACTTGGATCGTGTTTAGCCTCTAACAGCTAAAAAGATCTCTGGTCATTTATCTTAGTGAATCAGACAGCATCTAAATATGGATAGAACTCCGAACTAGACTTTAGCATTGTTTATATGGCAGTAAAGGTCTTTTTTTTTTTTTTTTTTTTTTTTTTCAGAGACTAACTCTACAACTTTTGACTTTTTGGTTTGCGTTTTGTTGCTTTTTTGCTTAACAATTTCACTTTGGGGCTTACACTTTCAATTGCTATATTCCATGTTGTTCGTTTGTTTTTAGTGAGTTTTCATAAAATGACCTTGCGCTAGGATTTCTCTCTAAGATTAAGTATTCTTTATTGTTCTATTATTTCATTTAAAAAAAAAACAATCATTGGTAACATGTAAATGAGTAAAGTTTTATAAAAATAACTTGGAATAAATTTTTAATAAGACGTATTATTATCCTTTGACTCATAGCAAGTCATTCATAAACACCATTAAATCCTGATAATTATAGCTGTAGCTGCAGGGTTACTACCTTTACAGTCCTTGTGCAGACTTCATTTAGAGGTCCAGTGGGGACATGCACACAACTGCTACAAAATGTTACTATTAACAGTTTCCTTTGGAACAGTATTGTGCTAGATTAAACATTCACTCATGAAACAAAATGTTTGTAGGTCATTTAATATCTAAACATTCTGTGACTTAAAGTAAATTCCTTAGCTTTGGCTTCCAGATTTTAGGACAAGCACAATTTTATTTCTTGCTTGCCTTCTTGCCTTCTTGCTTTCTTGCTTTCTTTATGCAATATGAAATAGGGAGATTCTGTAATGTGGAAAAGAACTCAGCAATTTTCTCTGATTAATGCAGCAATCGCCATTTTCCCAAAGCAGATTGGACTGTTTTGGTTTGTAAAGCTTCTGAATAACTTGCACAGTACCTCCTTTTCTTTCTTTCCTGTCGTTGCTTGCTTTTGGAACCAACTTCTTGAATAGAATGAATGTTGGTGCTTTCTGGTTATTGCTTTCAGCTTCATGTCGTATGAGACAAATGCTCATATTTTTTCAGAAAATTTCTGATATAGAGGTAAATGCAACTTCTGTTCTTCTAGAAAGTAATCTAGTCATCAGTTTTGTAGCTGAATAAGTGCTTCCAGGTATCTTCTAATACATACCCCTTCCAGGAACACCTAATAGAAAGGTATTTTTAGGAATATCAAGGCTCTTCTCTGTCCTAAACCAAACATCTCACAAGATTTCTTTAAACTCCAGTGTGCACTAATGCTCCTTTCCTTTTTCCAGTGTAGCTTACCTTTCCCTAGACTCTTAATTCTTACTAATTAGACAAGCTAAGTGTGAAACACAGTGCTGGTTCTGAGGACTCTGACTCCATAGCTCTGACGTTTTTTTCATTTACTTGCTTTATGCCCCACGCTTGCAGTCCCTACCAGGGGCTGTGTATCTTCCGAGATGGTCAGTTATCTCCCGGTCCACCCTCTGTAGCATCATCCAGACTGTGTAATGTACCCTTCTAATTGTTGCAGTTCAGTTTGGTGATTAATCAAGCATGGCATCAGCAGGATTTAAACCTCCCTTAGTCTGTTCTGGAATGGCTAACTGCCCTGCACCGTTACATGACAATGTGGCCCTTTTCAGGTGATTGCTTTAAGTGCTAATGGTGGGAAAGAATACTATATTACTTCTCCAAAATGGTATCAAATGTAAGCAACTGAACCAATGTCAGCAGGCTACTGTCATGGTGATATAGCACTAGAAACTGCTTTCACCCTCTACAGGTTTGGTTTTCACCTTCTTTTTTTTTTTCTTCCGCCCCCCCCCAGTCTATTTTACTTACTTCAGTGGGCTTTGTCCTTATTTTCTAGTTTAATTTTTCCACACAGCAGAAATTCTACTTTATACCTTAAAAAGACCTGTGACAGAAAGAAAGAAAGAAATGTTTGGCAGTGCTTTAATTGAAGACTAAGCCCGTCTTTTACATTCTGACAGGTGTTAATACTGTTCTCCAATTTTGCAAATATTCTTCCACAGTTGGAGAATCCCAGATGGACAATATGACTTCTACAAATTAATGGCATTGTAATTAAAGATATTTCAGCACACCATAAGAGAAACAAGATATGTTTGTTAAACTGAAAAGGTGTTTTGAAATGCTGTGGTGATCTGATATACCAAACAGCTTCTTCTGGTACTAATTACCAGTAGTCACTAGAAAAGATTAGACTGATGTTAAGGCATTGATATTAGGCACCAGGTAGTTATCTTTATTGGTGCACTTCTTATGGCCATTGAAGAACTTTAATTTAGTTAAAAAAAAAAAAAAAAGGTGAATATTGTTACTGAGGGATATTAACCAGTGAAATAAGTCTTTCTTTTTATTATCTCTTGTTGATGACCCTCACTTTTTCAAGGAGGTGAAACACTGTTAGGATTTCAAGCGTTAGAATGGCAAGTCCTGAAAAGATGTTGTTTGAATAAACCTAGTTCTTCAGTCTGGAAAGATTCTTCCTTTTCGGTCTAATAAGATTCCTGAAATCATTGTCCAAGTTTTTCTCACTTATCTTTTCTAAAAAATTACCTGTATACCAACATCTAAACATTATTTCATAAAAATCAGTGAAAATATTTACTGTGGAATTTTTAGAAAATGTGAGTGAGAAAGAAAAGAAAATGAGGGCTAGAGATGGTAAAGCTCATTGCATGTATTTCTTAAGGCTTCCTTGAGGTCTCAATTTTGGCATCTAGGGAGCTGGAATGTAAGTTTATGTGGCTTAGTAAATCAGTGTAATTCAGAACACTACATTCTTCACAGTGTTTTGGTGTGACTCAGAATTCTGGAGTATTAATAAGAAATAATTAATGGCTATTCCCTGCCTACATCCCTTAAGAAAAGCTTCCTTCTCCTAATGCTTCTGCAGGTACCTGTTTTGTTGATTTTTAATTATTAATATTTTTATTATTTTTATTATTTTTACTCTTGCAACTTTTCAGAACTTTTTAAGGAATGCCTCTCTAGATTCATTATCTTGGAAACGGTGATAGCTAGATGTTTCTCAGTGAAGTTTCCTATTGTTGTCAATTGACCTTAAGAGCATCTCATTCCATTATTTAAATATACATGATGGTTCACTGTATATTTATAGTCGCTGCCAAATCCAGTGTTTTTAATTTTGAAACCACTAATAATGGGCTCCTGAAATCTTCCTGGGAGCAGGAAGTCCGTTTAATAATGAATACAAAGTCTTCTATACTTGCTTTAATTCCTCCTGCTCATTATTTATTAACCACCACCACAGTGGTCAGCCTGTAAGAACCGCAAACAAACATTGTCACTCCAACTCTAAGCCACTTAAGGAAGTATCAGCAACACAAATGACCTGATGGAAATCTTAGGGTCTCACCCTAAAAGGCAGACCACCCAACACCAGAAAGACATAGCAAGGCATATCTGCCACGTTGCCTGTAACCTTCCAGCTCTTTCTGATCAGGCACAAATGGTATTTGCTCTGCTCTGAATTCTGATTAGTGACGGCAGATTTTGAAGATGGTACATCTAGAAATGCTGATGAAGTGCAAATAAATCTACTCATGCTGCACAACTATGTAGTGACCTCATATCTGTCGTGTGTTGTACAATTATTTTTCTAATGATATGTTGATTTAATACCTGTTGGTAATTCAGTCATTTTCAGTGTTTCATTGTGACTCTGATTTCATGTTTTTTTCCTAGTTGATTTTTCTGTCTTTTCTATTTCCATTTGTTGCTGAAAATGATCTTTTAAGTCTGAATTTTGAAACATATTGGTAAACTGTATTTTTTTTTTTAGTACTGCTTTTGACATGCAGAATCTGGTGAGGCTAAAAAAATAGTAATTTATAGATTCAGTAAACAGTGCTCACTCGTGACCTTTCTGCACAAAGGCTGTCTGCTACAGAAGCCCTATTAAAGACTTCTAGATGCCTAATACAGTCCCTCTGTGTGTTGGTACTACAGCAGGTCAAGGAACTCCTTTTAGTCAGTATTGAGATTTGCTTCATAGTGGCATTTCAAAAGGGCTGGAAGAGTTGCCCTACACTACATACACTTTATAATCCCTAATTTCTGGTCATTCTAAGGGAATTAATTCTGTAATGTAAATACAAAACTAAGGCTGTGTTTTTATACCAGGGCATACTGAAAAAATGAAACATATGTATTAAAGCTGAATAGAAAAACAAAATTTTTGAAATACATTGTTTTTTCTTAATGAAGGAGAAACTTTATTTAAGAATAGAAATATCAAGATTTTATTTTAAAGTCCTAAAAGTAGTTAAAACGTAGGGTTTTTTAAATGTAAATTGTTGCAGAAAATGCATGCGTTATTAAAAAAAAAAAAATCCAAGCCCTTAGATTTTTAAAAGGCCTTCTTAATATGTGTATGAACATTTAATATATTTACACCAAATTCCTGTAGGTAAAATTCTTATGAAGAGACCTTGAAATGTTAAAATTATAATTGTCAAGCACTCTTGCTGAAAACTGTAATAGTGCCCACAGAGTCAGAATACTAGTTCATTGTGTGATGTCTGTGAACATGAAATAAATCTTGCTCATAAGCATATGCATACAGCAGTGTAAGGCACGGAGCACTTTGTCTCTGAGACACTTAAATACATGCTTACCTTAAATGCAAAGCAGGTGTGTAAGTGCTTTACTGGATCAGGGCCAGCACCTTACAAGCCTGACCTCAGAGAGCTGGGTTCCCCTGCCCTGCCTCCTGGTGTGACGATGACCTTGCTTACATCAGAGCTGCACGGAGTAGTTCCTCAGAAACATGCAGCATTCAGGTGCTGTCTGCAGCACAGAATATTTTGAACCTTAAAGCGGGCTGTACACAAAATGTTATGTAGCTCTTTACTGTGGATGATAGGATCCCACGTTTTCCAATGGCCTTGCTTTTAAGTAGCTTATTTATTCAGGTTAGATCAAATTAACTATTCTATGAACACTTACAGAAAAAATACAGAGAATGTGTACTTCAATCATGATTCAGTACAAATTAGGAAATATATATCATATTCCTGATATATATTTGAGATGCAAGATACTGAATACGTAATGGATCCATCCTGCTCAGTTACATACATATCTAAGATAATTTAAGGGTCTATTTTTCCAGTTCATGTTTCCAAAGTGTTTCCAATCTGATGAAATAATGAACCAATAGTAGATCTCTTAAACTGACATCTGAACAGCAGTTCTCAGCAGAACTCAGAGATACATGTTCCTGCTCTTGCACTGTTGCATGCTGTTCTCACAACCGTCGCCACACAAACTACAAAAAAGGGGGGACAGAAATACTCAGACAGCATTCTGTTTCTGTCTAAATGGCTAGAATTTAACTCACTTTTTCCATATTTTGTGGATTTTTGTTTTTGTATTTTGGACTTATGATTTTTTTATACATATTGCTCTATTGGTATGGGAAGTACACCAACACATATTAAATAGGGTTTATTCTACATAAATACAGTAAATATGACTCAAGGCAACAAGGAAACCCCATCATGCATTGTCTTTATTGGTCTGGGGTCAACAGCAGGCATTACAGCTTTAAGAATTGTCTTCACAAAAATATCTTTTAATTTTTGCAAATCCTGCTTTCAGCTGTACACGGTGAAGAATGCAAGGCTTAAGACTATACCAGAAGACTTGACAGTGTATTATGCTGGGGACCGACAATTTAAAAAAAAAAAAAAAAAAGAGTTCCAAGTGTAAGTTTAAAAATGTAACTAAAAGCCTTCATCAAAGTTTAAAGAGCTTCTTGCGCTTTTAGCATTTGCTTATTCTGATTTATTGACAATGACACACCTAGCAACAGTCATTCTTGCTGAAGCAGTGAAGTAATGGACTTCAGGAGAAAAGGGGAAAAATAAGTAGGTGCTGCACACAGGAGAGAGGCCGCTGATTACAGACCACTAATTTGTTATGCACTCTGGCAAATCAGCAGTGATTCATATGACAAATAAGGAGAAAAAATTAACAGCTGTCATGTTGTGATGTGTTAATTTCCTGACAGTCTCTGCACTGAAGCCAATTACTGATTTAAGGGCAGGGAGAGAGAGCCCTGTTCAAGCTTCTAATTAGGCTTCTTCAAGACTAAAAGGATAAAAGCAAAAATAAGAGCAAGAGAATGAAGCAGGTAGCCACAGCTTCATAAAGCATACATGCTTTTAAATCCTCAGTTAAATAGCTTTAAGCTTAAGTGTGTTTAAGATAAGAATTTAGAAACATTTATTCACTTTTATCCATGACCCTGTCTTTTAGTCTTTTGTATAGTAATTGGGAGGTACAGCAAGTCCAAGGGTCTGCATTGCCCTCCTTCTGCAGCCATCCAGGTTCTTGGATGTAATCTGCTGGTAATACCTTTGTTTAACAGTGTCAACACCTATTCATCAGAGCACTTTAGATGCAACCAGTGAAGGGACATCAAGTTTACCAGCTCTTGTGCCCCTAAGATGGGTTCTTGCAATCTGAGGGAGACAGAATTGCTATTTCAGTGTTTGGCTCTGTCTTCTGCCTTTGTGTGTATGGTTCTTATTCTCATGAGAGGATCAAGAGAGGCTGCACAAACAAGAACTTCTTGCCCACATATTTAGGGAGCTGAGCTAATTCTGTAGGATGGTGAGTGCTTTCACTTTGAAGCTAATTGGAAATGAGAGCAATCAGTATCTAGCATGATAGAGTCCAGCACAAGGGAAGAAATACTGAGGTCGCTGGAAGATTTGTGCTGTGGCTACCACATGTTTCTGAAAGGAGCTTGATTCAGCCATGTAACACAAAGTGTATTCCCCAGCTGTACCTAAAACAAGCAAATTAGCTGGAGGTGGGATCAAGCATTCCAGTAAAGAAGCTGATTTGGTAAGAAATATTTTATTTTCTTAATGCAACTCTTAAAAAAAAACACTGAGTTTCTTTCGACCCACAATTTAAACCTACAGGATAAAGCTATCAACTGACTGAAGAGCTTTTGCTTCTTTTTTGGCGTTTACTCAGAAGTGATGCATGTCATAGAAATCAGGAGTTAGTCACTAAAAAGGAAGCATGGATTTGCTCCAAAAGGAAGGAGTGATTTCTTCCATCCAATATTTTTTATTTTTTGTTTCATTTTCAGGTGGTCATATAGGGGCACTTTTACAGGTTGAAGGTGAGCTTTTTCAGATCTTCTTTGTGCTTCCTAAAATGCAATTAGAGTAAAAATTTTGAAAAATTCACCTGAATTTTAAAATGGGCAGCCATCTCTTATTTTTACATTATAGCTTCTTTCATTTGAATTTAAAATACAGTTCTCACTTGCTTCAGGAAGTAGAAAATATTGATCTGAAGCAATGGCAGAACCAAGTGGCGGTGGGGAAAATTAACTTAAAGTATGGGTATGATGTGTGTCCTAAATGCAATGATAACAAATATAAAGAAATACATACAAAGTCAGTGTATTGTATAATGACAAGTACTACTTAAGTTACAGGGAAACAATGTGCAAGAAATGGTGTTTACTGGGGGATTCGGCTTACAGTAGTTTTAAATCTACTGACTGCAGTTCTTTGCCACCATTATTTCACAAGTTTAAACAATATTTTTTTGTTATGTCTCAACAATTACATAGAGCAGATTTTGTGCTTTTTGTGTCTTTTAGGAATTTAGATATACAAATGAAGGTCGATAGTTTTTAACTTGCTAAAGGTATATGCCATAATAGAATAGATGTTTATTTATTAATAGTTAGCTTTAATTTTAGTATGTTTTGTTGCAATTGATAGTAGCTATGCTATCATAAGAGGCAGTAAGACCTTTCTGACATTGATTTTGCTTGCAACTTCATCCTTATACTTGATGGGATGGATAAAAGTAATTCAGTCTCCAGGCTTGCTCAGTCCTGATCTACTATCAATTCAATTGAAATATGTCTACATAGAGTGTATTATCTTTTTTTTGGAAGGATAACTAAGTGAATTAAGCACATGCAATACTTATCTTATCACTGTCCAGGCAAACTTATACTTTATTGATTTATAGTGCCCTTCATAAGCGTAAAGGTGTTCTGCACTATTTTATGCACATGGACTGCTTCAAGCACCTCTGAAATGCAGCCACTTCAGTCATTAATTTGCTTTCATACTTGATTGTGCCCATAGTCAACTGCTAGCTCAAAGCAGATTCTTTTAAAACCTTTTTCTAGATTCCTTACTGCCCTCTGTGCTATTTATAAGAGATCAAATCCTGGAGTTCTCACTAATGTACTGCTTGACTTTGGGAGCACAAACCTATGCATAAACATGCGGAGTGTTGGTATTCCTGTGCTTGACTGCTGGTAGCCCTGCTCCATGCCTTCTTCCTGGGTAACACAGAATCACAGAATCACCAAGGTTGAAAAAGACCTCCAAGATTTTCCAGTTCAAACGTAACATGTTGGCTTTTTCCTTGCTGAGTAATACTGAACCATGAGGGGGGGCATTGGAGGGAAGGAGATTTGTATGAGAGCTGTCAGATGAGCTGTACCCTGCAGGATCTCCAAGGGTGCAGTAGGGGGTAGGGTTCCTGCATGTTCTTCCCAATTTCTTCCCCCGTAAATGTAAGGGACAAATCTGGCTCTTGGGACATATTTAGTCTTCATCCCAGGAAATCTGTCACTGAAGACACGGGGGGTTTTGCCTGAGTAAGTACTGAGTAAAGACTGAAGGCTTTGGCCTAACATTTATATCAAATATGGCCTTCCCAAATTCATTAATTCCTCTTTTAAAATTATATTATCCATATCTCTTTTTACTGTCCCTGACCCCTTTTGCATACTCTCACGATTAGCACTCCCAGTCACAGATATCTGGAAATGTATTCTATCATCAGTAATACATTCCACCTGGCTCATATTCATAACCCACTCCAAGGTACCGGGATGGCAAGCATGGCCATGGGTTACTAAACACTGGATTTATAAAATGTGAAGAAAGAAATATGCTGCACTTAAAAGTATCAGAGCACATTTTGCAGTGTGCTTGATCTCTCGGACGTCGTCTTGTGCCACAGTCTGCATTAAAAGCAATTAATAATATCCACTCCTGTGTGAGGAGCACTGGTGGATTTTACCTATTCTATATATTTTACTTCTCATGTGATGATGAATAAATTAATCTTATTAATATTTAATTAACTTTAAGTTGAAAGGTGACATCTAACTTAACCAATTTACTGTTCTGTAGCTGGTTTAACTTTGGATCATGTGATTTTAATTCTTTCCATATGACCAGGTGACTTAAAAAGAAAAAAAAGGAAATGCACAGATTAATTTCATTCTTTAACCTTCCTAATGCATCTGCTTGCTTGCATCGAGTCGCAGACAGCAGATCATCACATGATTTATAGTAGTGACCGCTGCCTGCATCTCTCAGGCTAATGACACATACACTAAAGTCATTGATTTGTATGAATAGCCTCCGCTCTTCATTTATCACAATTTAATGTAAGAGTTTGCAATGCAGAAAAAAATTTCACATGGGAAGCATGGCCCCACAGGCCTGACCGCTAAGCAGTTATGAATCATTTGCTGCCTTTTAATATATAGACTTTTCTATTCCTGAAAATGCCCTATAAGGTCGTATTTCTTTACAGAACATCACTACAATTAAACCCCGAAAGTAGGTGTTTTAACACGAAGTGTGTATGAAGCATGACCAAGTTAAACCTTTGATAGCGTTTTCTCTTTCTCCTTTTTAATACATCATAAAAACCAAAGTTTATCATTGATGTAAGCAGGGACAATTCATTTAACTTCAGCAGAGCTGTATCTGTTTTTGTTACTCCAAATTTGACCCTTAAAGTTTATTGATTTGCCTTAGTAATACGCAGAACTCAAACAAGAATAGTGACCTAAGATCAGAGAAGCGCTATGATCAAGTAGGATTTGGCAAATTGTTTTTTCCTCAAATGTATATATATATTTAATTTCAAGTATTCCTTTTAATAAGAGAATGAATACTTTCTGAAATAGATTGCTTAGTACAATTTAGGAGAGCTGCATTTTACTTTTTTTTTTTTTTTAATAAAAGTCCGTACATTGCTTTTAATAGGAAATGAATATTCCATTAGTTCTAGCTCCCATACTGTTTCATATAATAATTTTAAAGGGATGTGGCAGGTCAAATGTGGATTTAAAAAAAATATTCCTATCTAATACTTCAAGAGAATGCAATTCATAGTGTTAATATAAATATTCTTGAGCCCATTTGTTCTAAATGATAAGTAAGAATAAAGAAATAGTTATTCCTTATTAGTGCTTACAAAGCAACAGTGAGGGCAAAATGTTAATTTCTGATGTAGTTATCATGGACTGATATATAACCAAAAGACTACAAGTCTGTTTTCAGAATCTTAGGTGAGTTATACTAGTAATAATCAAGTAAGCTATTTGAAACTTCAAAAATAAAATCTGCTTTATCATCTTATACTAGCTCTCTGAGATTGTATAATCCATGTTGGATGGAAAAGATGTTAAGATGTTATGTCCTTCTGAGGACAGCAATTTGTACAGAAATTACATGCTTAACTGTGGGCTGTTGGGATGTTGGTTTTTGCGTGTATGTGATTTTTGCTTGTTTCCTTTTAAATATGAGAGAAAAATCCCATGTCAATATTTGGGAGTTCTTCTCTATGCACTGTTACTGGTCACATAATCACTGCTTTAATTAGTGAAGTAGTATTTGTTGTTGCAGAAATAGGTACTGAAAAGAAAAGGATACTGACCTATTCTGGAGAACACATACCTTATTTTGCATTACTTGTAGCATGAGGCACAGGAGCATTATCTTTCAGAAATCAGACAGAATTCAGATGATATATATTCTTTTTTCTCAGGTGAGAAATCATTAAATGAAGGAAAAATGTGCAGTATGGCCACACAAGGGAGCCAGGTATCCCAGTCATTTTAAACTTTGGCCTTTGTTTTATAAACAACAAATGTTGTTAAATATTACAGTGGCAATATTTTTAGATATGCAGAAGAAGTGTGACAAAGTTTCTACTGTATGAGCCATTGACGCTGTTGTTTCCCCTTAAAGATACACTCTGTATGCAAATGCATTTCAAAGACTGAAAACTATGCATTTTCTGAACTTTTCTTGCATTGCTTGGCTGGGACCATGTGTTGGACTGGTAATGTTTAAAAGAAAGGGAATGAGAGGATTTGTAATGTTCTCTCTGAAGTTTCACATTTTATCTTTAGATATTTTTGTATGCTTAATCATTTCTTTTTGGCTTATTGGTAGCCTAGCATGCAGTGAAATACAGGAAGAAACCAAGTAAAAATGGATGTAAAAGAACTTGAACTATTAATAAAGCAGGTAAGCGTAGTGATATTGACTCATATCTCTCAAAGTTAGGATATTTTTAGCAGAGACCAGTTGTTGTCAGAATAAAAAGTCATAATGGTGAACACCTTACAGGTGGGTTGAAATATAATCTGTGATCAGTGGAATTCAAGAACATTAGACAGTCTTTGTATGTTATCTAAATACTTGTTTTTGTACAGTATGTGAATTAAGACTATTTTATTTTATATATTTTCCAGTTGAAAGAGTGGTTGAGTATTCTTGAAGCAGGCTTGGCGCTCAAAGAGGAAGTGCTCTGGCTTTTCCTTGAGCACCAAAAACCCATTCTATGTTTGTGATAATGGCAGATATTGTCAGGATTTCATTACAAAGCTCTACACTGCTTTCTTAAGAGAACCAAAATGTTTCTGTTTACTCATTTCTAATACAAAGATGAAATTTATCTATGTCACGTGGATATTGGGAAGTTTAATGTTCTGACATATTAAGCTTTCATGCTAAAAGTACTTTTATACACTGTTACTATTTGTGTGGTAATTTATTGCCTTTCCATTTAAAACACTTTAATTTTAGAGCTTGCATTCAGTATTTTTCAGACACAAAACTAAGATTCTTTTCAGGATGTATCAGCACTTTGCACAGACTATTTGCCTGCTGTACATGTATTAAATTGCTCATACGCATGTTCACGGCAGACTGAAAAATATGTTAGAAAATTTTAGAAGAAAGGATTGAATTTTCTTGTAGTGTTAGGGAAGTTCTAACAGATGTACCGACATTTATGCATATTTTATATACCTGTTTACTCTGCCATTCACCAGGAGAATATAGTTACAGTACATTAGCAACTGCCACATCACATGGCGTAGCTATAACCTCCCGGCAAACATTTCAAGAAAAATCCCTGAAAAATACAGTTGAATTATCACAACCTGCAACATCTTATTTGTGTCTATAAATACATGAGCAAAAATCTTGTTCTCCTATTGCAAGAGAATATACTTAGAAACGGAACTGCCTAAAGGTCTGCATCAAACCGTAAATGTAAAAATGAGGATAGGGCTTGAGATTTTGTTTGACAACTCCTGTGAGTTTGATATTAGACACCTGCTCAGTTCCTGAAAGGAAACTGTCTTAAGAGACAGTGGGGAAACAGAAACAGCCTTCTGTATTTTTTCAAGATCATACCCTTTTATCTTTAAGGGGTGGTTCTTAACACATTTCTCAGCCTTCTGACAAATAATACTAACAAAATAATGTAGAATTCTGGGACTTGGGAGATCCAAGCAGGAATCCCAGTTCTATTGCTAAAAAAAAAATCAGGGACAAAATTTCCTACCGACTTGCATGGGAGCTGTATCTGCATTTTTATGGGCATTTTGTTTCATTAAAGATTGTGGTTTTGTTCTGATTTTCCGAAAATAAATAAGTAGATTTAATTGTTTATTTATTTATATTAAGATATGTATTATCATCATAGTCTCTGTAGTTAGAGAGCAGAACCTGAGGAGGCCTCTGGCAATGCAAGGCCACTCTGCTTTGAAGTGCCTTCTCCAGGGCAGCCTGCACAAAGGGAGATGGAACCAAGGCTGTGTGGCTCTGCCAGCTCTCTTGAATCACGGCTGTCTGGGAGCTGGGTGAGCAAGTTGCAAGGCAGTGAGATGTGAACTCGTACAGTGGAGCACGTGGTTAAGTAAATTGTAAAAGTGCTTTTAAGTTACACTGAAGATCCAAAATCCAGATTCCAGCCTGCATCTGACCTGTTTTTGCTGTAGTTTGAGGGAGTGGGGCTGCAAAAGCAGCTGTGGGTTCAGGCTAAAACTGAAGGGCCAAGTAAAGCACCTGGCAATTGCCGTAGGCAAGGCTCCTTTCAGCCATCAGCTGTTGTAGAGATTGAGGATGGAAGTGAGGAATCCTTTTCAGAAGGAAAATCTACCCCAATTGGATCCATGCTATGGCTGCCTTTCATCTATAGTATGGTTTAACACAGCTGTTGCACAAGAATGCGGGTTTTTTGTTTGTTTATTGTATATGTAGTGGAGCAAGTACATAAGAGAGGTCTACAGAAGAAGGTTAGTTGTAGTTAATGCAAAGACTACGTTAAGACAAGCTGCTGGATAAAAACATGATCATATTTTAGCATTTCCCTGTACTTTCCATAAAATAAATCAGCCTTCGCTTTCTACTCTTCAGCCTCGTTTTGACACCTTTCACTTTGGAGGTGTCTCGAGTTCATAGTAGTTCTGTGACCCAAGAACTTGCATGCTGTAATGCTGCAAGAGGCAAGTTCAATTCTTGTTAGAAATACTAAAACAAGGGGGAAAAGGTTAAGAGGTTAAAAAAAATCAGAAAGCCTTCTTTGATTTCATTTCTTTGATATCTTTAGGAAAAAAGGCACAGCGGCGTATAATCCTTCATCTTCAGAGTCTTAAAATGATGTAGCCCATGTAAACATTCCCTTTTAGTTCAGGTTCATCATGTTACTTCTGAAAGTATTTCCAGCACTGCAGTGTAGGTAAACGTTGCTGTTAACAATAAAGAGGACAATAGATATGTTAAGCATAGGCCATCCACAATAGCTTTGCATTTTCTAGGCTTTGATACGATGTTTTTAACGTTCTTGTCATGTTGCTATCTGAGCATCATGGAACAATTATACATTTATTTTAATTTCCTGTTAAAAAATATTTAACAAAAATCTACACAAAGCACATTGTTTAGCCAGGAGATTGGAATATTTTCCTTTTCATCATTTGAATTCTCTTGGGTCCCTCTGTCTCGAATGTCTCTCCAGAGAACGAACACCAGAGGGTTTAGATTTGTGTTAATTATTTGAGACTTTCAGAAACCTCTCTTATTTACTTGGTAAATGTGTATTTTCCTAAGAGTTTTAAAACTATTGTTATTATTATAATATTTTAATTATTCCTACAATTATTCCCACCATAGGTTCTCTCATTACTATGTGTCTGGGTGCTATTGGTTTCCTAAAGCAAATGTTTGTTCTTTTTTTAATTTCTTTTTTTAAATAAAAGAACCCACATTTTAGTCCTAATTCAGACATTTGGCTCTTTTGAAGCACAGGAGAATAATCAGCCGGTTGGATTACCCACATGCCCATGGGCAGGACTACCATGCTCTTGCCATCTCTGCTTCAGTCTTGTTCTAGGGTGGTTATGCAGCTTCCAAACTGCTGCTGGCATGTGTCCAGCTGTGTGGCTGCACAGACAAGCACAGCTGGGCTGCAGCTGTCGGCACCAGACTACGTACACTTGCCTTAAGCCACATCTGTAGTTGTACAGCATCCACTGCTGCCTCAACTCATAAGATTTGGTATTGGCCCATCTAGAATATTTGACATCATGTCAAAAGTAGATCTTGTCATGCCTTGGCTGCCCATCAGAGTTGTCTGAGTGACAGTCATGGCAATACATTCAATAGAAAGAGAGACTTCTAAGGTAAACTGGAGGTAAACTCCATCCTGATTTCATGCTAAGCACTTTGTGGCCATATGCAACACAAGCCAGGCAGTAAAGAATTAGTCCTTTCTTGAGTCCAGAGCAAAGATTTAGATATGATTTATAATGGAAACCCTTGTTCTATTTCTTTTCTAATCTCTAGCTCCTAGAATTCACAGGATTCCCTCTTGCCATATGACTAGGGATATACTGAAACAATGTATGTGTACGTTTTTCACTATACACATGTATCTCCTGCAGATTCCCTCTTTATTTTGATTTTTGAATTCTGTTGCAGTCTGTTCTGGCAGTATGCAAGAAAAAGGTTCTATTGGTTGTACAAATCTTGCTGGATGTTCTTTAGCATCCTCTTTTGGTGTCTAATCTAAGTAGGGTACTTATAATTGTTCAATTCTTTTATTGAATTTATCTACCAGCTTTTTCAAGCATTTTCCATCTTTCTAGCAAACAGGTGCTTGTGAATTATAGAAATGTGCTTCAAGCACTTCTAAATAAAAATACCATTAAACAGAATCTGATTCTGTAAACAGATCCACCTCCAAAGTAACAGAAAGTTAACAGCTGTGTAACTGGTCCCTAACAAAATTCTTTAGGAATTCCTCTGCTAAGGACCTCCCAGATGCCATAAGCGTATCTGTTCTAGACGTTTACTTGCAGTTTTGTAAGCCCCAGGTTATTTTTTCACTGCATACAGAAATATTCTTCTACCTGTCTAAACAAGCTGGTCAGTTTCTAAAGGCATGTTGGCCTTTTAGGCTCCTGGACAGTGCTAACTAGTATACCCTGATGTAACCAGTATCTCTGTGCTGGTGATGCAGTGCGGATGTACACTTGATACGTCAATGGAAAAACTTTGTTTTGTTCATCATCTTTGTTCTGTTATGTTAATGTAGAATCCTGCAGCTGGGGGCACAGAATGTTTGAAGAGGTTTCTGAATTTACTTAGACATCTATTTCCTCTGGTTTCTATTTACTTAATTAATTAATTCAGTGCCTAATTTCCTTTACTCTAACCCACAACTGCGCAAAGAAACATGTTTCTAAGAATATTTGGGAGAGCCAACATAAGGACTAGCTTTTTCATATTGTCTCTAAAACAGTTTAGAATTTTGTCATAATGAATAGTATCAAACCTTTCTTCAGCTTATTTGTGCTGCAATAAATATTATAGTCTACTCATGGTGATTGAGGTTACTGAAATTGTTAATTTTATCCTCTTTGGCCTTTTCTATGTAACCACAAAAGTGATAGCCACAGCAGAACTTTCTCCCTAATACTTAGATGTCTCAGAAACCAATTTCTATAAAAAATGGTGTCTGTACGTTAATGCTATTATTAATTTACAAATTATAGAGAAAGGCAAGGCTTTAAAAATATATATATTTTCAGCTACTTTTATAAACATTATCCAAATTCAATTTACAATCATGATTGTTATCATGAGGTTTATTCATCCTTGTCTGTTTAAAAACATTTGCAAATATTTGCAGTTTTTCAAATTTTAGCAGGGAGTACTGTTTGTCCAAATAAAGCACACCAGTGTGAGTTTCTACTAGCTAGTTGCCATTCTCAAGCATTAAAAACTAGTGTGTGACCAATTAGAAAGCAAAAAAGCCCCAAACTCTATAGACACTGGGGGATGTCATTTTTGTTGGAAGCTAAATCCAGGCAAACTTGTCTTGTTCAGTTGTTCTCCTGACCCTTTGCTTCTTCTTGATATTTGCCAGCATTGGTTCTTGGGGAGTTGCGTGGTAGCCTAAATCAGAAAATCTACCCAGCTGAAATGCCTTCTTTTTTCTTCCCCCAGCGTGTCTCTATCAATAAACCCTTCGCTTTTTTCCTTCCTGCTGCAATTCTTGCCTATGCTACCCATAAATTCCCATAATCCCCAGTTTCCTCTCTTATACTTCACTGTCTCTTTAGACAGATCAGCTCCCTGATCTTGTTGACTGCATAGCTGTGCCAGCATAACCTTGGCTTGGAGGGAGAATGAGCAGCTGGAATGGAAAACATCAAGCCATTGAGGCATGCTGCTGCCTAGTATGAAGCCACAGCCATAGGTGACTCTATGTAAATAGAAAATTCCCCTAATGAACAATTTTGAACCAACAATATGCCAAGAATTTTCTCCCAAACAAAATCATAAGTGCTAAGAAACTGTGAGTATGTGACAGACTTCAGGATCTGTTCATAAGCTACCTATGAAGGAGAAAAAATGAGCTAAATTAACAAGTGTTATTCACAATGAATTATTTGATCCTCTGTAGTCATGGCTATTTATACATAGCAATCACTAAAGGAAATGAAAAACATTTTGTGTTCCTTTTCCAAGTGCATGGTCTGTGTATCCTGCTTGCTAAAACATAAAACTAAAAATCCCAAACTGTTGCAGATTAAAAGGATTTACTGGGTTAGTAGTTGGGCAAGTGCTACAGGAATGACGAACATTGTGAAATATCATCAGTTGTTTTTCTAACAGCTGCTCAAGATATTGCCTGAAGGTTTGGAGTTCTAGTGAGCCTGGAAGTACTTAATGGAGAGTAAGAGGAGACAGAAAAACAAAAATGAAAACAGGAAAAAGATGTTTGGAAATTTGTTGGGTATTGCGAGATGTGATTGACACCTGGTCTGTTGATCTCTTAGAAAAGATGGAGAAGATAGATATAGCAAAGACATTTTTTAAAAAGGGGCAACGTTTTTCTTTCATAAAGTATGAATGGTGCCAAAAATTCAAAATCTTCAAACACAGCCAGTCTCCAGACAGCTTGGAAGTGCCAGCAGAGGTACAGCTTGTTTTGCTTTAGAAGATTGTATACCTCAGCAAAATATGGTTTTGGAAATATAACTATGTCTTTTTCTTAAAATTTTGTGTTTTTCTAATTTTAGTAGTTTCTTCCCTGTAGTCTGATATCTGATTATATCTGTCTCCCCAGTTTCTTCCAATAATCTCTTCACCGTTTTCTTCCTACTAAATTTTTTCTCTCCGTACCCATAAATTCCTGTAATCCCCAGTCTCTCTCCTATACTTCACTGTCTCTTCAGCTGTCCTTAAACAGGGATTAGGAAACCATGTTCATGGAAACTGGCATCATTTCCTCCAAGAGCAATAATGGGGCAGGAAAGATATGTTTCCGTTGTTCAGGAGCATTAGGAAGTAGTGGGCATCCTGAATGAAAATACCACGTAATGAGCTTTTGAAAACATTGAAACACTGTATTCATGCTCTCTGAGATAGAAGAAATCTCATTTTTCTCATCTTTCCCTTGCTGTTAACAACAGCATGAGGAAAAAGTGGCCTAACCCCCAGAATACTTCTGCTTGTTTTGTTGAGGCTACATATGGCACCATCATTTTTTGCTTTGCTTGCGACTGAACCTTCTCTAAGAACTATGCAAACAGACTTATCTGTAGCAAAATTAACCAATTTGAAGATTCTTTTCTGTACTCACTTTTTTTTCCTCCAAAGAGGAACTTCCTCAGACTCAACTAATAGAACAACAACAAAAAACTATTTTATTTTCTGTCCCCTAATTCTCTCATTTATTAACCGGGAATAAGGAAGCTCAATGCCACTTCACTGTCTGGTATTAACTAGCATGAAGGTGCTAAGAAAGTGAGTTAATTGAATGAGCTCTGCAGTTGACGAATAACGTAACACACCTACTTGTACTGTTCATTAGAATTCTTGGTGCAAAGGTGGTTTCTGCCAAAATGGTATGTATGTTTTAATCTTATTTCACAGAAATATGGGAAGAAAGATAAAAGACTTCTTTGTAACTGAACTGCGTCATAGGTGCTGGAGTCTTGAAGAATTGTCTTAAAACTATATCCAATGGCTCTATCACATCCTAAATTGTATTGCAGGAAATTCATCTTGAATTTCATTACTCCCATGTTGGTATACATCTCTTACATAGGTAAGTTAAGTCTGAGTGCACATAATTGTCTACTAGGACATTGCTCATTTTCATGTCTCATATAAACGCTTCCCATTTTCTCCTTGCTTCAAGTGCAGAAACCCTTGAAAAAATAAAAATCAGTTCTCACCCACCCTTCGGTTCTAGTGACACTAGCTAATACCTCATCTCAGTTGATCAGTGTGGTGCTGTAATGGAAGAATTGTTTAGACTGGAAACTCCCTCTACTATCAGCAGGAGACTGCAAACCTGACGCCACACTTCCTGCATTTGTTGGTGTGGAGAGAAGATTCCATATTGGTCCCTGCTGTGTGGGAGGAGGAAGAGTTGTAGTGATGAAATTACACTGAGTGATGGGACTGCAGTGAGGTACAGCCAGCTATTTCATTCTGGCTGGCAGACTGGAGAGGCAGCCTCTCTGAGTACATGTATGATGAGACAGGCTGTTTCTCCCTTTGGGGGGAGTAGGTTAAAGTACAGGGGGAAATATGGTAAAGTAAGAGGGAGTTATGTGACAAGAGATAAGATCTACTTCTGTATGCAGAAGATACAGAGTGAGTCAGAGTTTGGCTATTGCATGGATATATATGAGATAGGAGCAGTGTAAGCTCTGTGACTTTATAGAAGTTTGAGTAAAGTGGTTTAGTTAGGTAAGAGCATGTTAAGGTATCATGGAATGACTGAACTAGAACATGAAGTGAGAACAACCTGGCAGAGACTGTGAAAATGTAGCGTGGTTACATGGGAAGATAAGGAGCATCCTGGAAATTGTGAAGTATGAAGGAGAGAAAATGAGCATGCCCATCAGCTGCATTGTATATGGAGGGAGAACAAGGATGGCTTTAGAGCAAAGAGACAAATTGAGGAACAGTGAGCAGAGGAAAGGTTGTACCACAATCGGTATCCATGGCCCATGGTGTTGGACCATGGAACCACGTGTGCCCTGTAACTGAACAGCATGAGTACAGTGTTTTTATACCTGCTGAGGAAAAGTATGGAAACCATCCAGAGCTGGAGCAGAGACTTTATTCAGCAGTTTTCACATGAAAGACTTCGCATGTTGCCTAAGTAGACACAGTTCTGTGATGTGTCTTCAAGGTACCAAGGAGGCAAGAAAGACTGATTATCAGCTCTAAAAGATGGCCACCTCATAGTTCTCGTGTACCAAACAAGCCTCAGACTTGAAGGATGCTTTTTTCTGGTTTTAAACCAAATTATTTTCTGCGTTTGAGGTAGGAGAAAAATATTTTAACAGCTTATTTGCAAATAATGCAGTATTTTTATAATTCTAAGTGTAGCTTCCCTATTCATCCTTATTTCACAGCAGTACATTTTAGAACAGGGTAAACGAGCTCGGATTTCATACTGCTTTCACCGACTTAGTGACATTGCTGTTGCTGCATTCTTGTTGCATCACTCTACCTCATTCTGTATTTTCCCATTCTGCAGATAACCAACGATCTCCACAGTGATGGATTTACGCATTAAACATTTACTCTACTTATATTCCCATTCTAAAATATGCAACAACACTGTTCCTGGCCAGATCCAAGACTTGGTGAAAATTTCAGTGCTTGGGTCTGGTGATTTCTGTTTCTTGTATTAGCCTTCCCAGGTAGCGGCAGGAAACAGAATCTCCAAAACCTGTCAAAGCTATCACTCTTCTAGTTCAAATGTTCTCAGGTCTTGGTAAAGCACACATTGAATATGTCTGTTCTCTGTCACTGCCATGAGTGTAACACATGAATCCAAAATTGCAAGGATTTTAGAAGCAGACGTGAACTGCAAAAGCCTGATTGTGTTAGCACTTCCTTGGATAAGAGTTTTAAAAGGGATATTTTTGTGCTAATGTTTTTGAGAATATTTTATGTTTCTAATCCTGAATCTCTTGTTTCTTTTGGATGTCTTGATTCTTATCTATCTTGATTCTTCAAATATTCTTCATTTTTCTTGTGGTTTCCTCAGTCTACTTGCTTAAGTTTCCAAGCCTTTTGCTAAAGATGCTGCCACGCTGTGTCTAGATATCCAATAATGTGATCAATTGCTACTCACCTTCCACCGAGACGCATGCCAAAGTCACAACAGACGTTGTCTGAAGGAAAGCAATGCCATTTATTATCTCACTGGATGTTAAAGATAGAACCATATTTATTGTAAGAAGAATCTGATGGAAGAAGCCCTTGAATGCTAATGCTATCCTGTAAAAAAAAAACTATCCTAGAGGCCATTGACAACAATGGTAAGTAATTACTGATTTGACTGTGTAGTGAAGCACTTGGAGCAAAAAATAAGCAAAAAATAATGTTGCTTTTTGCCCTCTTCTGGCACTCTGTATGCTGTTCCTAATATGCATATTACAAACTTCTGTGAAATTTTTTTACTTATGCTTCTGAGTATTTGTAGTTTACTGACTTTTACCATATCTGGTAAGAGGAAATTGATAGCTCATGAACAACCAAAGGAGGTGAGTTCCTGTTTGGCTGAGGAAGCAAGATTCTGTCATTCACCATCTCACAGAATGGGTTTTTCAAACTAGGCTCAGTGACCTATCATAGTAGGTTAGTAAATATGAATACTTACATTTAACAGAGCCGACACTAGAATTTAATGAACAGGAATAATGTCTAACCATGACTAACCTGCATTTTGTGAGTTTCCAGAGTTCTGTGTAACTTGTTTCTGATATTGCTGAGGACTTGTTCCCTGTAGCTGGATATCTTCAGTGTGAACATGCTAATGATCAGATTGAGTTTGCTCAGTTTTTGGAAAGAGGGCAAATTTAATTTAACTTTGAACTTTCAGAGCACAATGCTTCAGGTACTGGGATAATTTTGCTCTGTGGGCAGTATACTCCTAGGACAATTTTGTTGAAAGGAGCTGAGATTTGCCTAGAAGTTTAAAGGATCTTTTAAATTACTGTCCATTCCATTCTGAAGCTTTGAAGCATTTTCATTGTGGCTGTCTGTCAAGGCACCAAGTTTGAAATTCATCCTGTCCACAGCAGAAGCAGGCTAATGTCCATATTAAATTATTTAACATCGTGGATTTATTAGTAATAGCATTACCATTGTTACTAAGATGTTACGGTTGAATCCAAGTATCTATTGCATTACAGGTTCTGTGCAGAGATCATTTCTCTCTTCGTGTATAATGCTGACTTTTCACAAACAAGATTGAAGGAAGTATAGCAGCGTTTCTTTGCCATTTTCTCTAAATTACCTTAAAATTTAAATTAGATTGAATGTAAGCATGAAAAGAGTATCAATAGCATGTAAGCTTCTAGTGGCTAAGCAAATCTGGATATTCTGTTATGTTGAGGTGCTTACCTCTTGCAAGATGATGGCATAAGTCAATTTTCAGTTCCTTTGATAGAGTAATGTTTCCCTAATGGAACTGTGGAACAACATTAGACACGTTTCTCAGCACCTCCCAGAAGGCTGTATAAAACATAGTTTCCAATGATAGTCTCCTCCAGTTTTTAATACTATCTCTTTTTCTGTAGTAATCATAATCTATATACAGTGTTTTCTCCTCTTTACAGACTGATAATGAGTGAATGTTCATGTGATCTGTTACACAACACTAAGCTCTTATTTCACTGTCTGCAGTTATGTTCAGTAAGTACAATATGAACATCATCTCAATTAACAGAGTACCTTTAGGGCTTTTCTTAGCCAACTATTCTAGCACGCTTGTCCATACTGTCATCAGCACCTAATCAACTAATGATGGCTGAAAATGAGGAAGGCCAATCCCAATAAATCCGAAGGATAGTAATTTTTCTCTTTTAATGCCCTTCTCCCTCCTTCTTCCTTCTTCCTACGGCACATTGCAGTAAATTAATGTCATAGTGGTTATTACAGTAGCGCTGCTATGGCAAGTATTCAAGCAACGATTCTCAAATATTTTACCTCAGCATTTATTTGTCCATAAAATAAAATAAGATTTATTACAGTACTCTCTGGTTTGAGGACTGCATGGACAGCAGCTGTGACAACTCCTTATCTCCACTACAGGTAAAGATATAGGGATGTTTTTCTGAAGCTAAAGAGAAACAAGGAATACAGAAGTCAGTCAACAACGCAGTGTTACACAAACTGGCAAAATAAATAAATATAAGCATGAAAAAACCCTTTTTATCTAATATGAGGCCTAAGAAAAATCATTCAGTAATTTTGTCCTTGAAAGTTCTCGGTAAATTAAAGGGGTATTCAATGCTTTGGAGATTGCTGTGTCCAAATCAGATATAGGATTTTGAGATTGAAAGATGGAAAGATAAATGTGCGGAATTATTGTTGCAAGCCCTATTCAGAGAGGGCATAGGAGAAGGAATTACAAATAGAAAAAAAAGTTCTTGGTCAATGAAATTTAACAGAGGTTTATGATGAGTGTTGTTCACTTAAAAAACAAATGGTTTTGGCTGTTTGAAAGGCTCCACCTTACAGAAAATGCTCCCAGATAACAACATATTAGTTCTGAAGCCAACCCTGTGGCGATATGACCGCTGGCATAGAGACATTCATATTTTCAGCTGTATGTAAATTTCTGTGTCATTAACATCTCTGAGTTCTGTAATTAGGTCTCTCCTGATCCGGGTATAGTTTCTGTACATTATGAGCATGTAACCCTCTCTAGGGAAGAAGGCCAGCCTTACAGGGTTTTCCCTTTCTTTTCCACAGTTTTGCTCTTATCTTTAGCAAGTACATCCTAGCTACTGCTTCTTCAAGGTTACAGTGAGATTCCCAGTGGCAAGCGTGAAAGGCTGTAAAGCATTATCAATATTTGGCAGCACAAGTCTCTACCAGTATACCATAGCTGGAACAGCTCCTTTCTGTATAGACACAGTACTTTTCTCTACCTGGCACTCCTCATTTTAAATAAATTCTCTCAGTATTTGTATTCCACAAATTGCTCTCCAATTTCCAATTTTAGTTATGATTTTATTTTTGCATCTGTTTTTTAGTAGAAGAAACAGATACTCTTACAATGCAAAATGTGTATGTAAAAACTTAGACTGTTCCTTTCTGAATAAATATTATTTAATTAAATGAAACATAAATGAAAATGTTTTTCCATCTGTTATTCTCTTCAGTGGTAAGCATCAGAGAGTGCAACTACAAAGAGAAAAGTGGGTTATTAAAGGATGTTTGCATTTGGGTTAGTTTGTTCAGAAGGCCTTGTCTTGCAGCATTACGTCCAAAAAATGCTGCCCTCAGTATAAGCAGGTTCTTGTTCTATGGCCTGGCTGTTTTCTGATTTTTACTGAATGTGGTTTCTGCTTGCGTATAACAGAATATTGGATAATGAAGATAGAAAACCAATAAAGAGGAAAAAAAAATGTACAGAATCCTTTAGAAAGAATTCTGTGTGTAATTACTTGCATTTTTGCTAACTACTGTATAAACAACACTTTTAACAAGGCAAATTGGAAACTTGAAGACAAATCTACTTAGGGATATAGCTTCAATTTATTACACAATGATAACTGAAAACTTTGTTTCTGCTGCGTTGCAGTCAATTTCCACTGAGCTCACATTCTGAATGTGTGATTAATCATATGAGCACCCGGGTTGCCAATAAATACCAAAACCTTAAAACTATAACAACTTGCTCATTTTGTGCGGTCATTCCAAATAGCTAAACAACCAGAAATTGTCAATGTACACCAAGATCAATGCTCCAGGGTCTCTACATAAGATTGATTTCACTCTCTGAGGATTTCATCTCTCTCATCAACAAAAACATTTTGTCCTCCCTAAATAATCCAATCGAATGCCATCCTCCTGTGGAACAGTGAAAGGTTTAAATTGTTTGGATTAATCTCTGCTTTGAGGTGGCCTGGAAAGTCTCTGCAACTTTGTCAAATATAGCCTGGAGGGAGAACTTCTGGGCTTTGATATGTGCTAAAAATAAACAAATAAGGAGAGAGTCTAATAATTGTGTTGTGCTTTAAATACAGAATATGTGGGAGGAAATGCATTTAAAGCTCTTGCTTCTAATGCAGGAAATAATAATTGTTGGTGTATTTCTTATTCCTAAGGCCTTCAAACTCCTCTTGGTTGGAGATGGGAAAAGGGGATGGAAGCCAAATGGACAGATTCAGAGGAGAGGGTAAAGAGACCAGCTAGAAGCCTACAGGGATCTTTCTCCCAGAATGAGTGAGGTGAGACTGAAGGAATTAACACCCATTGCCTTCTCCCTTCTGTGGACAGTGAATATCCGGGTAAATTGTAATGGAAATATGCAGATGAGCTCAGATTCTCTGCCTATATCTCCTTCAGAGGATGATTTTTCTTTTTTGCATTTGGGGAAGACCAAGCAAAACTGTTGTTTCAACATAAGCTTTGCAAGGAGTAGGATAAGTTCCAGACAGACAATATGACAAAGACCACAGATAACTACATACCATAATTTTTGACCGTTATGCAAAACAGCCCTTCCCAATCTGCATCAATCATGGTAAATTGGATGAATGGAGATTTTATGATCGTTATCCAATGTTTTCTGGAAGGAAGGAGCCAGGATCTTAATCAATTTATTGTTTGCTATAATTGGGGTGCAGCAAGACGATCAAATTCTATCCCAAGAACATTTGAAATTGCTTAGTTTCTTTTTCAAATCTTTGGTTCATCTGAAGATGTTGGCTAAGAGCTCTTATGACTCACACTCCTGTCCGCACAGCAGAGGATGAGGGTCAAACTCCACATCAACTGTGGGCCTTGAAAACATTCCTGGAATTTTTTGCTTGATTTCCAAAACAGGTAAGTTAGTGTCAATCTTAGTAGACTTTCAGGGTTGGGATGAACAATTGCTGTTTAAATAACTGATTACTAAATGATGTCCACGCAAGTCAAGCATGATTTGCTTCTGTTTTGGACTGACACTAGCTCAGAAATGTTGAAAGATCAGTGCTGAAATCCTATGTATTATAGTGGAATAATTTTGAATTAGGCTAGAGGTTAGGTTATCTTGGTGTCAAAGATGAACACCAAAACAATAAATTAATTGGCTCTGAAGGAACTGAATATTTATAACAGACAAATAACAGATTTCTCTGTAAAATTTAAATATCCTTACAGTATTTGTGGTCTTAGCTTTGCTTTACATGAAGTGTAAACTCCTCTGCTGCAAATATTTCTCTTTTGTACATCTGTACAATAAATCTTACCAATGTCATTGTACATATCATACCAGTATCCGTTCACAAAAAATATTTTCAGTAAGTTGAAGCATTAAGTATTCCTTTGTAAGCATTGAAAAGGTGGGAGATGCTTGGAAGAGAAATGACTGAATGAAGAAAATATCACTTTATTCTACAGTAACCTAAAAATAGATTCAGAGGGGCATGCCTACCACTCTCAGGAGTACATATGGATTTCTTGCTGACATTAGATTCTCCAAATTGAATGTCAGACTTGCCAAGAAAGTGGGGGTAGGGAGGAGGAAAGCTAAACTGTTGTTATTATTAGAAGGGCAAGACGAAACATCATGATTACCATTAGGAAAACCTGTAAAACATATTTGTACGTTGTCCTGGAGCACGTACAAGTGTCACACATTAACAATAGTTAGGCAAAAGTACTGTGATATACTCTTATGTCCCTAGGGCCATATCTACTTATCAGGATCTTGTAGAGTGTGCACACACACCAGAAATTTACAATTTCCTTGAAGGGAAATAAGTATTTTCACAACTCTCACATACCAAAGAACAAAATGAAGCATTGCTTGTGCATGTCACTAAATGGCAGTGTCCGTAAGTCCACTTGTAGATTTATGAAGTAGATAGATAATGATTTAATAAGTAGATATGTAACATGGAGATTCCATACTTTTTAAACAAATGCGTAAGTAAATATTCTGTATCTCTTCTGTCTCTTTTTTTTTAAGTGAGATCAGAGTGGAAGAAAGAATAAAGTTATGTTTATTCATATGAAGTCATGTGAAGGTTGCATCAGAATGACTAAAAAATCTCCAAACAGCCACGGGTTACTGATAGTAAAAATACCTCACAGCTGTCAGATCTCTGTCTTGAGCTTATGATAGAACAACAGCAGTAAAAACTAGTAAAGGAAGAGCTGTACGTTTATCATCCCTCCCCATTCTTTTTACTTTGGATTAAATAAGTCTCAGATAGTGCAACAGCATAAGCATGCGGTAAAGCTTAAGCTAACAGATGAGCAATTATGTAGCGAAATCTAAATAAAAATATTATATAAACATCCATGTATGAGTAATATTATACATTTATTAGGAACTAAGTAAAATCAATTTGGAAAAGAATTTTGGGAAAATCTGAAATACCTTGTTACAACTTCTAAAACAAAGGAAGACAGATAGAAGAGATGTCTTTGTAGTACTTGGATATTGACAAAAATGTGTGGAAAATCGTACTATCAGCACCAAACAACCTAGAATTATTACATGCATAAGATAAATCACAATTTGAGACTACTTGACTGCCAAAGAGCACATGCAAGAGTTGGGCACATATGTGTGTGATTAGATGGTCAGGATCTAAGAACCAAGAGTTTGGCTGTATTTTTTAATCATGTAAAAATTTATTTGAGGAAAGAAATTTACAGAAGACAAATTCAGGAATGCTAATTGCTGAGAGTTCCTTTATGTACTCCAGTGTGTTGAAAGATGAATATTCAGTGGTTTCATATGTTTACAATCAGTCCTATGCAATGAGAAATAACTATTCTGGAAAGGAAGAGGAGCACATTGGTCTTGTGCTACTGGGCCATGATGCCAAAAGTAAGGCATGTTTTGGGAGGGCTCAGGGAAGCAGGGATTGGCATCCCTGCAAGTGTGGTTGTAGGAAATGAATTTGTGCTTGCATGTTCTCGATGGGCATCTGGAAAAGTAGGAAGGAGTAGAACAATGTTTTCATTTACTCCTACTTGAGCTCAGCAGCCACTGTGTAGGTGGCAAAAGGATGGCGTCGTCATGTTGGTTGCTGTTCAGATTGGCACAGATGGCAGAATCCCACTAAATGAAGCTGATCTCTGTACTGAGCCCTGACAGCAGCCTCCTCTGTGATTGTTGGTGCTTTACTCTGCTCCAGAGGTGAGCAAGTGTGGACTAAATGAAGGAGGCTGTCCCTTGCATGAGGAATAGCAGTACAGCATGTTTCACCAGGGGTTGCCTTTTAGTCTTCTGCCTTCAAGGGTAAATTTTTCTCCTTTTGAGCCTCTTTGGCCTTATCAAATATCCACATGGCTGCCTTTCCTCATGCTGAAACAAAGGCCCATTGCAGTCTGTCCATAAATAAATGACACATGGGGGATCACAGACAGGAATGAAAATCCTAATGTTTGGAGCCAATATCTGGAAGTGCTTTCCTTAAGTCTCCTTGTTTATGTAAGTAGTTCAATTAGTTTGAGAATGAGCTGAGAAAATTTGACTACATTTCTCGTGTAAGTAGATTCTTAGACCCCCCGACTTGCTATGTTCATGTGGTTCCTAGTATACCATTCTTAAGCAATGACTTTGGCTTTCTCTTCCTGAGGTTACATTCCTTTTTGGAAAATCGCTTAAGACTTCATGTTCATTGTGGTTAAGCTGAGAAGCAGATAAATGCATAAGCTAATGTCCCAATCAGCAGCTGCTTTATGACTGTACTCCATTTATCACATTTGTCCATAATGTTATTCTGTTCATTTTCCGGTATGGAAAGTAGCAAAGAGAGGCCCTCATCCTACATTTGTCCATATGGGCTCCATAGCCTGCGCTGGGATTTTATTATTTCAGTAATGTTGCCAAGTGCTATAAACAGCCAAAACATTTTGTGTGTGACATTTTTTCAGAACTTCAGACGTTAGGTGCCTGCTTTTTTGTGTTTTTTTTCCTTATTCATGGCAATTTCTTATACAGTTAGTGGCTCAAACCTTGAAAATACAGACCCTATGTCTGAGGAATGTGGTGAATTTTTTCCATCTTGGGGTGATACTAGAGATTTGCATCTGAGATAGGCATTTTTCTCTTCTGTTACCTTTCTGTACTTTCTGTACTTGCTCTGTATCTGTGGCATGTACATTAAAGTTAGGAAAACATAGTAACACTTTAAATTAAGGTGATCTTTATGAATATTTTATTATTTGTACAGCATTCAATAACATGCTTGTAAAAAACTTGAAAGTATGCATTGAAATAACAGACAAACTATTTGAACAATGCATACATCTTAAAATACTGTTGCAACAGCTTATCACCTTGCTGTGGCAGCGTTTTAAGCATTTATTGATGATGCATTTTGTAACGTGCCTCACAATAAGTTATTAAAGGATGTAGTGGCACCAACTAATCATTTCATAAACACGAATAAACCATTTATACAGGGCACCTAAATTTAAAGTGCTTGTAGAAACTTCCATAAAATGTTTGGAACAGCTGACGTGCAGTATTGGTGCTTCTCGTAGCGCCAAAGTGGTGTCATGTCTTGGTGCACATTGACTCCTCTGTGGAGCTGGAGCTTTATTGCTGCCAGTGATAGAGCTGGGGGCTGCACAGAAATTCCAAGCACAAAATGCTGGAAATCTCTTCCAAAAGAGAAAATGAGGGTACGTATATGCAACATCCCGGAGATTTTGGTGACCACTAGTGTTATTTTTTCGTACCTGTTTTTAACTGCAACACAGCCTGTGTGTAGGAAAATGCTATTCAGATGCAAGGTATCTGTTTAGCACCTTACCAAGCAATTAAAGATCATTCATGATAATAAAAATTCAGGCACCAAATACTTATTCTTTATATGCTGAAGAGCGTGTATTTATACCATCAAAATATAACTTTGAGGCATGTAGGTAAATAGTAAGAAATATTAAGAAATAAATTAGTACGCTGTTACTAAAATCATTCTAAAAATTAGAAAAATGTCAGGTAATTAAAAATCATATGAAAAGCTGCTGCAATTCTTACTGTTAGCTACGATTTACTGGGAGCATTTAAAGAAACGCTAAAAAAAAAGAAGTGATATTTTATTCCCCTCCCCCTGCAGATATAGATTTTATTTGACCTATTGCTTTTAAAACAGAATGGCTTAAAAAAAGCGTTCCTTACATGATAAAACTCAAAGACAAAAGAGAGAATGCAAATCATTTCTATATTACATATATGTTGCTCCATTTGGCAAAATCAAATTAGATCTTTTCATCTCCTTACTGTAGAACAAAAACAGAGCAATATTATGAAATTTTGCAAGGCTTTATTTCTACGTGTCTTTTGTGTCCAGTCTTTTAAACTCAGGTTTTTCTGCCTTTTTTACTGACAAGCCCACAATTTTCAGAAAAGAAAGCTAGCATTAATTAAGACAGTGCCAGCTGTAATTTTCTTGGGAAGTAAATTTCTGCACAACTAAAGGTTACAGAGACCTTTTCACTGTCAAAATTTACTACAGCCTGTGAATGTTAATGTTTCTAATGAAGACATGTTCTCTGTCCCTGAACTTAAAAGTACCCTGAGAAGAAGGCAAAGAGAAAAAAAACTCTATTTGACGAATGTATCTGGAGTCTGTGCATTAATGCAGGGTTATGCCTGCTGGTGCATATTGTAATTATAGTGTTTGGATAGCCTTGTTTTCTAAACAAGGAATATTGCTATAAATTGGCAATTTTGCATGAAGAGTAGGCTTGTAGTAGGTGCCTTATGTTACAAATAAGACAGCGGTATAATAAGCATTTAACCCATTAGACTTAGGGATATTCTCTGCTAAGACTGGAGAGGAGCTGTAACATAGAATGTGGAAAGAAAAGGTACCTTTCAGACTTTATATGCATGCAGCAGCAGAGCACATTCATTATTTGTACTCCTAATGATAATTTCTTTCTTCATTTTAACTGAAATCAGCTGCTTCTAAAGACCAGTAACTGGCTTTGTTTTTCTACTTCTGTGCGGTTGGTTATACAGTCATAAGCTACTTATAGTAGTATGGCTTTTTTTGTTGTTCTGTGAATGTGCAGTATGTTTCCCCATTTTTCCTCTCAGTATTTACTGCCATGCAAAGTGGCAAATAAAAATAAAACTTCAACATTACTGAAAAGGTGTTTTTATTCAATTTTTGCTGCCATGTATTTTATAGTATATTTTATTTTTCTGCCCCTTGTAGGTTTTATTCTAAAGCAGAACGATAGAAAGAAATCTGCTTGTTTTGTGTGTGCCATTCTCAAAACAAAACCTGCTGCTGTGTGAAGTTACCCCTGATTGTCCATGAAACCTCTTGGTCAATATGAGCAGAAAAACGTTAGCCCGATTGCGTTGGTTAAAAATGATGAAAGCAAAGGCAGGAAGATTTTGCAGTGTCTTAGATATAGCTCCTAATGATATGCAGATCATAACCATTTTTAATGTGGAGTTGTTTTTAAAAACGGAACATTAGATTGCAAACTGAGTGTTTTCTCTGCATCAGGTAGATTTCCTCTCTTTTCATCTCCTCTCCTCCCCACAAATTCCAAAACCTGCCCTCCCCTCAGGACTTTAAGAGCCTGGGTTTTTGACACAGAGCTTTATGGCTAGCAATGAGCCAGCCTCTATTTCTTAGGAGAAGACTGTAAGTATCACAAGATTGCAAGTGGCTATAGCAATTCTACCCAAAGAGCAATGGAACGTCAGATGTGTTTGTGTCAGCCACTGCGGCAGTGGCAGAGCCTCGAAGTTGGTTGTGGAATGTTTCTGCCATGCTGTTGATTTATGTATCAGCAGCATTGATGAGGGTTGGCTTCTCATTCTGCCCATCAGCATTAGGGAATAGGATGGAGCACTGGGACAAAAACGTGGAAAATCAATGTCTTTGTAAATATCTATATGGACACCAGGATAATCTATTAAAAGCCATGACTATCCTATACCAATAGAGATATCAGATCTCATTACCCATCCAATCCCTTTTTGCAACATGTAAATTGGACTTCATTTTGACTCTCTCTCAGACCAACACATGCATATTACTGCTGAACACCCCTTCAAGATATCTCAAAAGCATAAATTTCATGTCTTCATCAGTTTAATCTGCTGCATGGTCAGTAGTTCAGAATAATTATTTAAGATATGCTGGCTATTAAGTCAATATGCTAGCTACTGTAAATCTAGATGGCAACTTGGTATAGCATAGTTAATAATCTGACACTTCACTGCAGAATGGGGCAAAAACATCGCGATACCAGTAGACTGCTAACTGTAGGCAACAATTGCTGTGAAGAAATATTAAGAAAATAATCTTTTTCTGGGAAAATGTCATGGGTTTGCAGCATAAAATGTTGTGTGTGCTTGTGTATAATCTGTGTTTGCAAGGATTCTCCAAGGATATTTGAGTTTTTATTTAGGGATTGCACATAGATTTGCACAAATTTTAGTTACACTCAGACAAATCACCAGAGACCTCATTATTGCCTTTTAAAGATGACCTGTTTCCACTTGTTCCTAATTGACATGGTCTAAACCCAAGTAGTCCCTGCTCAAATGAAACAAGTAAGATCTCCTATTTGCTACTTGAATTGGTTTCAGATCTGACCTTCAGTTAAAGCTGTGTAACTTTTTATGAAGTCACAGCGTTAAAGTTCTTATTATGAGTAAACATAAGTAAGCGAAATAGAGAAGTGAGGATTGCCATATGAAAATCATGTCTGGAATCATGAGCTGAAGGAAGCACCATACAACCATGTTACTAAGCTTACAGATCCCTTTGTCTGTACATGCTCTGAGCAACTATCCCATGTCCTTTGAATTACTGGGTCTTTACAGATTTTGGAGGAAGGTATGTTAGAACTCAGAAAAGAAATGTCACTAGAACTTAGAAAGAAACAAGAGAACATTGAATTATTTGAAAATATTTCAATTTTTCTGTGTTTTGCTATAATACACAGAAATATCAAGGCTTTCTTATTCATTCTCAAGTAGAAAGGACCTACAGTGTCATTGTGTTCCCTTCAGTTATTCATGCTAATATGTTACTTGAAAAAAATAAAATAAAATTTTAGCTTACTCTGCTAATTAAGGCAGTATACCCCAAATCTTTCTCTGCCAAGATCTTTTGGTGAGCAAAGAGAAATATTATACTATGATATGGCTAGAGACAGACAAGGATCTGTACGTATGTATATATATATGTGTGTGTGTGTGAATTCTGCCTGTCTTTTTTTTTCTCTCTCTCTGGTATTTGTTAGATATCTTACAGAGGAACAAAATATTTTACTTGAATTAATTTCAGTTTATTAAGGAAACTATCACTTTAAGAGCAGAAATCCTGTTCTAAGAAAATCTCCTGCTGTCTTTTCTCTCTGATGTCCTCAAAAATAGGAAGGGAAAATCAAGAGAAGTGAAAAAAATAAAATAGGAGCCATCTGTATTGGTTTATATTGTGAGACTTTGTCTCATCACCTGAATTGCCAAATGGCACAAATGGCTGTTTTTTAAAAAAATAATAATCTTAGTTTCTTGAGAACCCCAAAACAGCAGTAAGTGGGTAGAAGATAGACAAGAAAGCCATTTAGATCAAGGCCAACTGAATAAACACAAAATTTCTGAAATATGAATAAATGGTATAGAATGCCAATGGAAAAGAGAATTCCTATGGGTGCATGGAAAGGACTTCTCCTATGGAGAAGTCAAAAGAAAAAGAATTCACACTCCAAAAATCTTGAAGTAAATGGAAATTCAGTTGTCCTCTTTCAAGTAATACTTCTGTTCCATTCCTATGTAGTTTACCCTTTCAGCTCCTGAGTCCTCTCATTCCTTTCTTCATTGTTGCATATTTACTACAGGGAGAGCAGCAGGCTCAGATGTAAAATTTCTTTCAAATAGTTCTTCAGCAAATGATGCAGATAATCTCTGTGCAGTACTAGCCTTGAAAGAATGCAATGTCAGAAAAAAATATAAAAGCATAATTCTCTTGGTGATCTTCATTAGTTTGGTACTTAGGGAGGTATATCACAAAAGCATTGACTGAAGCTAGATGAGAACATGATGCACAAATATGAATGTGGGCAGTGCACTCTCCCTTGTGACTCAGGTTGAGTGTCTTACATGTGATTCATAAGGAAAATTATGCATATGGCTTAATATTAACCTTATTTAAAATTCTACTATTGGATCAGGATAGTGGTTAATTCCAATACAGACACTAAAAAAAACAAAGTTGCTTTATTCAATAACATGACACAGTTAGTCTCCACAAATGACATTTGAGTATTGATCAGTGTTCTGCACAGGAGCTTGACATGCTTTTTGCAAGATTCCTGGCATATGTAGCTTATTAGAAAAGATTTTCTGAGTAACATGAATAAATTCCACATAGGTTTATGAATCATGTCCTTGGATCAGTTGAACCAAGAAACACACCACTAGGTTGGTTGTTCATTAGCAGTAACAGCCTCTGTTGCCTCAGATTGCCAGAGTTCAAGCTAAACTAGGTTGAAAAGCTGGCATCCTGCCTCATGAACCAACGTGGATCTTAAGAGATGTACCAGCTAGTCTATACAATGGGTTAAGTTGTCTGTTTATAACAAAGTACATCTTACTTGTTACAGTTTTCTGAGCCTCCCTGGTAGTTAGGGAATGTTGCTACCTATGAACTTATTTTCAGAATAACAAATATGATGGAGTTTCCTATTAAATGTTTTATGAATGTATTAGAGGACCATTTGGTAAAGATTAAGGAAATTTCCATTAAAAATTTGCTGGAGTCTTTTGAGTAACAGAACAGACAGGCAGAAATGTAATATCCCTTGAGTGACCATAATTTCCTAAACCATCTGAAATTCCTTTTGGTAAGGTGGACATTTGCTACTTAGAAAATGTATTAAAATTCTCACAGAAATCATATCTCCTTCCACTTGAGCATATCTGAATTGGCTGTTACTAGTGAGTTGCGACATGGCACTCATTGCCCACAAAGAATAGACGGTAGGAAAGAGAAGAACCTATCACAGAGCACACACAGAGGGAGAAGGGAGGCACCTGCAAATGCAAGAAGAGATATGCATTTTCCAGAGGTTATCAGGTCCTTCTTTAGTGTGGCAGAAAGGATGTATCATACCTTTGTATTAGATTGGATTAGATTTTGAAAGCATTCTTACTTGTACTGCACATAGATTTTTTTATATTTTTCTTTTACTACTAAAGTCTATTTTATTGCAAGCGGATGTCATAAAGAAAAGAAAATGTTTACTTGTTTATTTTTCAAATTATTTGGCTTTTTCAAATAGTTTCAATATGGTTATGTATAGCAGTGTTGTTGTATACAGCATCCTGGTCATGGTTATTAGAACTTTTGTTTTATACTGTATCAGGTTTTTAAATGCACTATAGCTTTATTTTTATTTCATCTTGTGAAGCATCCATTGTCATTTGACACTTGCACTTATTTGGTTAATTGCACCACTCAGTATTTTCCCTAATTAGCTCAGTGTTCAGTTAAAAATACTGAAAATTCAGTGACAAGAGCACGAAGTTTACATCCTTTCTTAACACTTTCTTTTGTACTAGCTCCATTTTGAATGTGGTAGTCTTGGGAAATCCCTGGGTTTTAGTAATGATAGCCTTTGCCTAGTAGGATTCCCAGTTTGGAATCTCAAATTACATGATGAGTCTGAGAGTTAAATACAACAAAAACAGTGAAAAAAATACTGAGAAAAATTTTGATTATGTCTGGAACATAATAAACGGAGCTGCTGACACTATACCACAGTAGAGTTACTTACAAACTCAGCTTTAGTGCCAATAACAATGAATTGAGTAACAGAAGGAGAGCTTTTGGAAGACTTGAGGTTAATTTTAAGAGAAAGTGGATTATATGTGAACTCAGAATTAGTTCCTGCACCAACAAAATAATCTAGAAGTGACATTAGTGGTCAGTGTTGCAAGTTAAAACACTGTACATGGTGCAATAGGTGTGCTGAAGAGTTTTTTTCTGGGTGGGTGTCATGTGCTGGAACAAATTTGCTGTTTGTAAAATTATTGTAATTTAATCAGAGATAACGGAAGTCTGCTCACAGAGAAAATAATCAATCTCCAACTCTGTGGAATTCTGCCCTCTAATTGGGATAGTTTTTGTCATTTGAGTCCGGATGCAGCATAAAAATATTGAATATGTGAATTTCCATTACTCAAATCTCAAGAATAACTTAAGTGTTGAAAGTGATGCTTGAGAGGGATTAACCTCCATCTTTTCCATAGAAGATGCTGAAGGCATCAAAAAAAGCAAGTTAGAGATAAGTAAATGAGGAGCTAAACAGTGTAGTAGCCTCAGTCTGTAGTTGACCTCTGGAGCTTTTTGATAGAGGTTGGTGTGAGTGCTGGAAGTTTGTGTGGGCTCAAGGCGAGGCTAGAAGAACATGTGGAAGAGAAAGCTATTGGGAGTTACAAAAAAGCATAACCACATCTGGCTTACAAAGTCCTCTAAGCTGAAAATAGAGAGTTTGGAAGAGTAGTACAAGAAAACACCGTACATGTTTGTCCAGCTTTTAAACTTTAGGCATCTGCCTATTATGGCTTCTGGAAATTAGATCAGAGCTAGATTAACCTTGGATCTGGCTCAGTAAGGGAGTTCTCAGGAACAAAATGCTGATAGTGATTCCTTCAATTACAAACAGTGGTTTAAAACCTCCTGGTTCTCTTGCCAGACTGAGGCTGTATCCACCCTGCTGGGCTGATCTCTTGTAACTAGCCCCTGCATTTTCTCTCTTTGCTGGACTACTGGATTTCAGTTTTCATGGCTCTGGAAAAAGGAACATGGAGAACTCCTGCCCTTACGATGATTTGTTTGCTCAGTGAGACACAGCGAGGGGAGACCTTGGCATCAGCTCTACCATTCATGCCTTCATTACTGGATTCAGTTCTAAATTCTGACTTGTACAATCCTCTGTTGTAAAACACTGTAATGGATTGGGGTCAAGAACTTCATTCTCTTCCAGAAGTTGCTGTGGTATTTACAGTCCTCAGCTAGAAGACCCCAGATTAACTCTCATGGGGTTGTCAAGAGGAGAAATAGTTTTAGGAATGATCCAAGGAATGGGCCAAAGCCTGGGAAACATGCTTGCAGAATGCTATCACTATCTTCTGTAGGCTGCCCTGCACAATCTAAATCTTTAACAGAATGTTTGATTTTATTCTGTTGCGAAATGTAATGGGTGTTCTAGCCCAGAAGCCACAGATTAAACTTTAGAGGAAAAAGGAGACTTGCCTGTCCTCACTGGACTGGTCCCAAGGCTTTTCTGTTTTATCATTGGGAAAGGCATTTTAGAAATGCCAACACTGAGTGAGAGAGAGGGAGCTGCATTCATTTCTGGATATTATTTATTATTGTTTTTGTTTCTTAACTGACCTGAGAAAAATGTTTGTTTGAAATATTTACTGTAAATTATATTGTTAGTGTTCTAGAACAAATGGTCAGTTAATAGTCATTTTGCTGGCAAAAATAAAAAGGCTGGGCCCCACACCTGTTTAGCTGTAACCGACAAACAAAACAATCTTTCAAGTGGAGTGAAAACAAGCCAAATGCCCTTGAATTTTCAAAGAAAATATAACTTCTCCATGTAGCCGTAGGACAACATAGTCTGTTTGCTGGGGAGCATACTTAGTAGCTAGCTACAAATCTCTTTGCTATGAGACTGAACGATTGTCATACATTTTGTTCTCTTTGTCTCACTTGATAGTATCTATAGTACTATTCAGAGATAGAAAATTTGTGTCTGTCACTGTACCTGTCAGAAAGGAGCAATACCCTCTGGCAGAACAGACTGCTTTATGGAGTTTTATTAGGATAATGAATGAAAGCCCAGTAGCGTGCCCTGTAACACTTCTAAACTTTGGATTTTAAAAGGAATCATTATTAACAATGAAAAACAACTAGCAGCTTGGTTTATGTACACTTTGTTAAAAGCTCCACATATTTCTAAGAAGAGATTAATCTACAGCAATTTGTCATCAGACTCTGAGTGAATGTAATATAATCCATACAAATGCGGAATGTTCTGCAGGAAATTTGTAAACATAATGCAATCATGTGTTTGCATTTGTGACTCCTGAGTAGCAAGCAGCAGCTGTATAAACTTTTACTCTTTCACAGAAGAGATGCACTGTGTGACTACAGCTGTGTATCGTTAATTGCATGGGATGCTTTCCTTGGCCACCATATATGCTAATAACAGAAATGTGCACCAGTTGCTGTCCCTCTGTCTCTCTCTCTCTTTTTTCTTCCTCTTCACTTTTCCTCCATAAAGGTCCATAACATTTTATAAAAGGCCCTGGTTACTTTGCAGCATATCCTTTTTGAGCACTAAGCGCAAACACATTCAATAAACTGTGCAGGAAATGTTTCTCATTTACTGCTTCCAGTAAAAGAAAAACTAAATAGCAAAGAGTACTTTGTATGTGTTTTCAAGGTCTTGAGATAATTTGTTTAATAAAAATTCACTTTTCTAGTGTTTTACGGGTCCTGCATGTCCATGCCAACAACAGACACGATCCAAGTCTGTTGCAATCTGAGGGAAACTCCTGCTGGCTTCACTGATTCCGGCCCAGTGGCTCTTCTGGGTCTCTCTATTTATACAATGCTAATTTCTTAGCTCTTTGCCAAAGAAGACATAGCACGTATTCTTCCTAACAGTGGTGGAATATTGCTGGAAAGAATACATTCAGAAACTCAGATTGTTCTTTCTTTGGTTTGCTCTATCTTGAATGTATGAGATTATTACACTTTGCTACAGTGCCAGTAGCACTCTTGATGTTCTACCTTCTCATACTGCAGGAACAAGACAGCTTTCTTGGAAGTGGAAGGGCACTCCAGAAAGCTGATGGATCAGTTGGCGGGTCACTCAGGTCCACACATGAGATGTCATTAGAACTTCAGAACTGATATTCTTCAGAACATGATTCTCTGTGAGAATGCATGATGATCATTATGATACTGACTCCAAGAAATTTCTTTGCAATTGACCATGTATGTGTAGTTGTCAATTTGCGTATTTGTAACATACAAGTGCTACTTATTTTGCCTCAGCAATATTATCTCATTTATTTGGATATTTCTGTCCTAGCAAAGAATATTTATTTACAGCAGTTCTATGTTTATGGTTTGTCCAGGAACTGTTCAAGTTTCCTCTTCTTCACAGAGCTGATCTTGTTTCCCAGTATCCTGCAGCATGTGAATACTCAGCACAGACTGTGTATTTAAGTAGTGCTAATTAAACTTATTTGTTGGTACTAGTTCCCACATTTTAATCAAACACCAAAAGATCTATTTCAAAAATGTCATTTTTGAAAATTTCTTCTCATATTGTTCAGTTGCATAAATTCAGCTCATCCTTTCTAACAATGCATCTCACATTTGTTTATAACAAGCATTCTCCAACGTGTTAAGAGAAGTGTAAGTGGCTTATATATTTTTGTGGTGGATCACCCAGGAATTATCTATTATTTATTATTTAATAATATTTTATTTCTTCTCCTTCTTAAAATCAAGGGGCATTGCTAGGACATGTTGGCATGAGTGACTGAGCAGTGGAAAGACTGAACTAGTTAATCGCTTAGTAAGTAGAGGTTTAGTTTGAAACAGAATGTTATGGTATCCAAGTCTACAAGTACTATAGGACCTTTACATCCCAGGTAATGACATTGCACATTTTCAGTCTGCCCCAGTTCTTTCTTCATTCTTAGCAACTTGCCAAGTATTCTTTTCTCTGTGAGTAAATTAACTTCCAGAACCTTCCTGATCAACTTTGTTGTTATTATCATTTATTCTACCAAGTGGCCAGGATTCTGCATGATTTCTTCCACGTATCTCTGCACGCATCACAAAAGCATTACCCTGCTCCAGACATAGATATTTAAGGGTCAATATCTAAGGAACTTTGTGTATTCGCCTCCTTTACATCTCACTACTAAGTTTTACTTCCACCTTCTTTCCCTTGTCTTCTTAGAAGACTTAACCCCATACAAGAAAAATGCTAGTACTTTAATGACGCTGATTCAAAAGCTATTTGTCAGGGAGCAATGAGTTTACAGTGGCAAAAAGGGGGAAGTTTACAGATTGCCAGACTTACTGTTCTGCCAGAGTCTTACTCACATTGTACGTGATGACTAATTCATGGCCTGAAGTACCGGTGAATGTCTATATCCCATCTCTCAGTCTAATAACAGAATTTCTCTCTTCTGGGAGATCTTCCTTTGGACATTAACTTTCTGAAATTTCTAACCCCTATGTTTGTGAAAACTAGAGTCTTGTTTATATTTTGAGGGCAATGTAACCTTGTTGAGCTGACCCAAAAATCTTGTACAAGTGCAGCTCTGAAAGTAGTGCTTTCTATTTTACTATGTTGGCCTACAATGTCAGGGGCGATGTTGGTGGTATGGCATCAAGGCTGAGCCTTCTCACTGATAGTCTGTTACATTTTGTTGCCATGAGACAGATGGCAGAAAAGGGGACCCTGACAAAATGGTGTCTGACATGGAAATGTGGATGAAGCAAAGGTCTGTAACTGAATTCCTCTGTGAGGAAGAAATGGCACCCACTGACATTCACTGGTGCTTGCTGAACTTTTATGGAGCCCAAACAGTGGATGTAAGCACAGTGAGGCAGTGGGTGGTGTGCTTCAGCAGTGGCTACAGTGATAGTTCATCACCTCCACTGGTGCAGATTGTTACAAGCGCAACATGTAGGCTCTTGTTCATTGATGGCAACAATGCATAGCTAAAGGTGGTGACTATGTTGAAAAACAGTGATTTGTAGCTGAGAACTTGCTCTATCAAACAATGTTATTGTGCTCTTTTGTAGTTTTCATGGAAAGAAATAGGAGGCATTACTTTCAGAGAGACCTAGGTATATTAGTAGCCTTATTGGAGGATTGCAGAATGCATAAGGGTAGCAGATGCAGTATTCTCATTGAATACAGTCTCTGTACACTGCCCAAAGAAATGAGAGAGTGGAGTGTTTTAATATTCCTGGTGATCAAGGATGTGTTTGAAAGAAATTACGGATGAGCTTGGGATAGTTTGTGTGAAGTTTCTTGGAGAAGGCCTGGAGAGGAAGGCCACTGAGTGCTCAGAGGTTTTTCTGTTGCTCTCTGTATAGCTTTCAGGTTGTAATACAGTTGTAGCTTAAGTTCCCAAAACTAACACCAGTCCCTTTCAGAAGTTAAAAATAGCCCAGAAGGAATGCATTAATAGCCGATGCACATTGAGCAAAGAGTACACAATGCAAAACCTAGTCCACAGAAGAAAATAAATAGAAGACAGATCTCCCAAGACACTTTCCGGTTAGTCCAAGCTTGCCAATTCTACTCACAGTCAGGGCCAAATAATGTTGCTTCTCCATCTTCCAACTCTCTCTTCTTCATTGGAGAATTTTTATAAACTTGAGCTTGTCTTTTTTTTTGTTCTTGTTTTGTTTTCATCGAGCCTTGTTTCTGTGCTTCATATCAGCAGGTATTATTTTCCTTTCTATTCTTGCCAGAATTCTCCCCAGTTCCCTTCATAAATGTTACCTGAGCTACTTTTATTGTTCTCTCTGAACTTTCATTTCTACTGCCCATATTTGAAACGTATTTGAAAAATTCCTTTCTGCAATCTGAACGTACTCTTCGTATATGTTGGAATCTTCCTAATTTCTTACCCTGTTAGGCCCCAAATTTGAAACTCACACTTCACTGAGAGTTGCTCCAGCGTTCATCTCATCTTGGCTGTACCCTTGCTCACGCTCTTTGTTCCTCTCATTCTCTTTATTGCACTGAACCTCCTTTTACGTAGTCAAACTTTATTTTTAAAGCTTCCCTTGTGAACCTGGTGAAGGATTCTAGATTCATTGCACACGGCCTCTCAGCTCTCCCTTTCCAGATGCTGAGCTTCCTCACCTTGTCTGCACGTGGTCTAGTAAATTTCTGCTGAGTAGGAATTGTGCCATCTTTTGTTTGTCTCTAAAGAGCAATGTCCTCTTTCAGTATGGCCTCGTCTTTTCTCTCTGACACCTGGTCAGTAGAGGCTATATTAACTAGCTTTCTAAGGAATTAGGCTTTTGCATAAATAGGAGTTTCCGGGCAGTTTGAAACCAGTAATGTAACTCCAGGAATTTCAATTTCCTCTCAAGCAGCTGATGTAAATTTTTGCAAACCCTGAGTGTGTTAGAAGTAGTGTCAAGTGCAGAAACGATGCCTGTTTTGGACCAAACTCAATGAGGTATGAAAGTGTTTTAAACTTATTGTTGCCTGTTTTTCTGATCCTTCTTCAACTCCTTCACACTCCAGTCAGAGAGCTAATAGTATAACGGACGGGCCAAGCCAGCAATCTCTTGGGAAGCCTGTTTCAAGAATTAGGGAAATTGGACATCCTCCATGAAGCTCTGCTGAGCAGGTCTGGAAGGCACAAGTTGTAAGTCTCAAGTGTCCTTAAGTCTAGATTCATTGCCTGTGACTCCTCAGTGCTCCCTTTCCAGATGCTAAGTCCCCTCAGCCCCTCTGTCTGCACGGTTCCTAGAAATGTCCTTGTAAAGCTATATTGAGTCAAACATGCCTTGACCTCTGGCTAAACTTGAGGCTGCAGTGAGTCAAAACAGACCAAAGTTATCTTTCTGAGCAGCCTTTGCAGCAAGTGTATATCTAGGCTGCATTGAGTATTATTTAATGACAAAAACTTCTGCATTAGATGTCAAATATTTTAAAATTATTTAAAAATAATAGTGCCTTCTCTTTTTGTATTCCAGAAACAATGAATATAAGAGCATTGAAACTTCAGCCTCTAAGTATCTAAGATGTCTTTACAAAGTCCGTTCATAAAACAGAATATTTGAAATGAAAAACCATATATTCCATTTTGGAAAACAATGTATCCGAGTAGAGTTTTTCTGACAGATGTTTTCAGCAAACACTTTTTCATACTAACTTCATCTTTTAATTCATACTCTCTTATTCTTTCTGCTTGAAAGACGTACAGCTTGTGGGTCAGATCTTCAGGCAAACAGCTACTAAATATGTCAACAATTTCATGTCTAACCTGCGAGCTAAGTTATTTTGGATACATATTGTTTTTTGTTTTTATTCAAGTTCATTGAAATTACACAGATGTGGTACCTATTTTACATGCAAATCTGACATCGTATCATTGTGCTTACAGAAAGGTTGGTTCTAGGTGAAAATATTTATCAAAACTGTTTCTTCTAAAGGTATTTTTTCTGCACTATTTTCCATCTGCAGAAAAAAAAACTTATATTATCTGTTTTCTTTCTGTTGTCCACAGGCTTAAAAAAAAATTTAAAAAAAGATATGTTTTGTGGAGATGGTGTCTCCAAATGCCCTCATGAAGTCAGTTTTCCAGCTGAAAGCATCATGCATGGAGAAATTGAAGGAGCTCCAGAAACTGTTGAGCGGCCAGAAGGTATGGCTGTGAGAATCCGCTGTGTCAGTGCATGACAGTTCATTCTTCTGGTTTGCAAGACAAATGTTGGGTCTGAAGGGAATCACTACTTTCAGCCAAACAGGAGAAAAGAGAAAGCTATATCTGCCTCAGTTTACATATGTGATAACTGACCATGTAAGCACCTGCTTAAGATGCCCCTCAAATGCAATGGGAATTTTTTTTACGTTCGTGTACAATTTTCTTTAGAATACAATCTGCCTGCGTACATCTAACAACCATTTAGGCCAGCACAGATCATTAATGTTTCATACCTCTTCTCTGTCACAATGGTGAAATTGAATTTGATTGCATGGAAGAGTAACTCAACTATTCAAATGTACAGCTATGCTTTTCACTCCCCACCCCTTGAATCTCTATGGAAGTTCTTTTGGTAACGCTGCGGTAACTTGCTTTCCTGCATGCACTGATAGATCTGGTTTCATACTCTCTGGGCCACCATCTCTAAATTAGTTGCTTGTATCAGGAGATGGTCATTATCCCATAATTCTCCGCATGGATGTGTGTGGATGTGTGACGGGGAGTCCAGCCTTGCCTTACCAGTGACCGCAGGCTGCTGCATCCTCTAGGCTTAAACTTCGGTGCTAATAAACAAGGCGGAGTAGAGCTATTGCCCTACCTTCCTTGGCTCCTATGAGAACAGTTTTTTAGGAAGTTGTCAGAGCTTTGGAGAAAGTGGAAACTGGAAAATAACCACATTTAAGTTGTGTGTTGAATAGGAGACCCTTTCCTTACTGTGCTGAAGATATTGATAGAACACCCTTCCCCTTCATTGTGTCTTCTCCATGCTCCTGTCAATCGATAGGGCTCTTTAACAGGAAGCCGCCTACTCGCAGTCACACAGCATGCTTCTAGATGGGTTTGATGTCAGGTAATCATTGCTGTACATAGTAATAAATGATGTGTTTACATAAAAGGATTCCCATGGCCTTTGATATACCCAGACATGTTATCAAAATGGTGCTGTGACATCTTGTACAACAGAAACAATAGGAAAGTGCAGAACTATGCAAACTGAGTAAAAGCAAGCAGAATCCAAATGTACACTGCAGTGCAATTATGTTATTTGCCCTCAGGGCTGGAATCACAGTTGAAGTGAGTTAATATCAGTACCCTTATGAAGTCCCTTGGGACTAATTCTGTGATGGACATGGCACTTATTTGAGAAATCATTGGAAATCACTCTCATTGTACCTGTTATTATGGATAAGGAGCCTGAATGGTAGTTCCATTTAAATTTTGGGAACAAATCGCATTAAGTTGCTTAATATGGTTTGCCTTCTGTAGGGCTGCCTCAAGCTGCTGATTTAATTTGCCCCTTCCTTTTCTGTGTGGCATCCTTTTCCATGTGTGTTTGCTCCTCTGTCATATGATTTACCAGTTGTCACTTAGATTTTTTTTCTT